>NC_091287.1:268288566-268588866 GCF_032444005.1 Ranitomeya imitator | reverse complement strand
AGAAACCAAATAAAATAAAATGATTTTTTCAGGGAGAATTTAGAAAACAAATAAAACAAAAAATAGGCTTTCTATTGCCCACTGAGTGAGAGATGACGCACACAGGAGTCAGGAGTGGAACACAAGCCCAGAGGCCAATATTTATCTCCCACTGATTGATTTATTGATTTTTTCAGGTAGAATTTAGAACCCAAATCAACCAAAAAAATAAATAGGCTTTCTATGGCTCACTATCTGAGAGAGAGATGGCACGGTTAGGACTGGCACACAAGCCCAAAGGCCAATATTAATCTCCCTTTTTTTTTTTTTTTTCAGGGAAAATTTATAAACCCAATAAAAAAAATAATAAATAGGCTTTCTATGGCCCACTATCTGAGAGAGAGAGATGGCACGCTTAGGACTGGCACACAAGCCCAAAGGCCAATATTAATCTCCCACTTTTTTTTTTTTTTTCAGGGAAAATTTATAAACCCAATAAAAAAAATAATAAATAGGCTTTCTATGGCCCACTATCTGAGAGAGAGAGATGGCACGCTTAGGACTGGCACACAAGCCCAAAGGCCAATATTAATCTCCCACTGATTGATTTATTGATTTTTTCAGGTAGAATTTAGAACCCAAATAAAGCAAAAAAAAATAGACTTTCTATGGCCCACTGAGTGAGTGATGATGCACACAGGAGTCAGGAGTGGCACACAAGCCCTAAGGCCAATATTTTTCCCCCACTGATTGATGTAGTGATTTTTTCAGGTAGATTTTGGAACCCAAATCAAGCAAAAAAATAAATAGGCTTTCTATGGCCCACTGACTGAGAGATGGCACACACAGGAGTCAGGAGTGGCACACTAGCCCTGAGGCCAATATTTTTCTCCCACTGATTGATGTAGTGATTTTTTCAGGTAGATTTTAGAACCCAAATCAAGCAAAAAAATAAATAGGCTTTCTATGGCCCACTGACTGAGAGATGGCACAGACAGGGATGGCACTCTAGCAGAAATGCCAATCTTAATCTCCCACAAAAAAAAAGGAACTGTCCTTCAATTACTATCTCCCTGCAGTAATCTCAGCCAGGTATGGCAGGCAGCAATAAGGAGTGGACTGATGCACAAATTAAATAAAAAGTGTGGACAAACAAACAAGATAGCTGTGCAGAAAGGAAGGAACAAGAGGATTTGTGCTTTGATAAAAGCAGTTGGTTTGCACAGCGGCGTACACACAGAAATGCAGCTATCAGGGAGCCTTCTAGGGCAGCCCAATGAGCTACAGCGCTGAGAAAGAAAAAAAAAATGTAGCTTCCACTATCCCTGCACACCGAAGGTGGTGTTGGACAGTGCAAATCGCTACAGCACAAGTGAATTGGTGGTTAATGGACCCTGCCTAACGCTATCCCTGCTTCTGACGACGCGGCAGCAACCTCTCCCTAAGCTCAGATCAGCAGCAGTAAGATGGCGGTCGGCGGGAACGCCCCTTTATAGCCCCTGTGACGCCGCAGACAGCAAGCCAATCACTGCAATGCCCTTCTCTAAGATGGTGGGGACCAGGACCTATGCTTTTCGCGTCATTGAAACGCGACTTTGGCGCGAAAGTCGCATACCGCATGGCCGACCCCGCACAGGGGTCGGATCGGGTTTCATGAAACCCGACTTTGCCAAAAGTCGGCGACTTTTGAAAATGAACGACCCGTTTCGCTCAACCCTACTTATGACCAAGTGATATTTCAGTTTTTCTTTTTTAATAAATTTGCAAAAATGACTACATATCTGTTTTTTTAAAGTCAAGATTGGGTACAGAGTGTACATTAGTGAGAAAAAAATGAACTTTTTTGAATTTACCAAATGGCTGCAATGAAACAAAGAGTGAAAAATATATAGGGATATGAATACTTTCCATACCCACTGTAAAACTTTCTAAGCAACTATATTTATCCTAATTTTCTTTATATCTAGATAAATTCCCTATAATATGGAATTATAGCAATATAGTAATCATTTTAAGACCATAACATTTTGCAGCAAAAGGGAACCTGTCACCTGTTTTGGCCACTATAAGATGCGGCCACCACCTTTCTGGGCTTATCTACAGCATTCTATAATGCTGTACACAAGCCCCCGATTCGACCTGAAAGATAGGAAAAATATGTTTCCTTATACTCACCAGGTGGGCAGTCCGGTGTGATGGGTGTCGCAGGTCTGGGTCCGGCACCTCCCATCTTCTTGCGATACCGCCCTTCTGCTTCTTCATTACTCCCTGGCATCATGTTCCTGCGCAGGCATACTTATCTGCCTGTTGAGGGCAGAGCAAAGTACTGCAGTGCACAGGCACTGGGAAAGGTCAGAGAGGCCCAGCACCTGAATACTGCAGTACTTTACACTGCCCTCAAAAGAGCAGGAGAGCTGATGCCGGGGAGTAATGAAGAAGCAGGAGGGTGGCGTCACAAGAAGCTGGGAGGCGCCAGACCTGAACCTGCGACACCCATTGATCCAGACCGCACAGGACCGCCCCCCCAGGGGAGTATAATAAAACTTATTTTTCTTCACTTGCAGGTCAGATCGGGGGCTTATCTACAGCATTATAGTAATGTTTGACACTCGTTGAACAAAAGCCACATGTTTGAATTGAATTGGCATCTTCTATGCACATCAAAGCGGGAGATATCCACAAATTATTCCTATGTCCTATGTTCATGCTTGTCCCTTTTAAAACCTATGAGTCCACAGCAGTTGTACTATAATTTAAAAATGCCTTTTATGTCATAAATCAGATCTGTACAATCTGATAAATAACTCCAATTGTATGTCAGATATGACCCTATTTGCACTGTTTTCTCCCTAGTGTTTTAAATGTTTCTGAAGGTCTTTTGCAGTCAAACAGGAGTTCTGATGTGTCTCTCTAGCAATCCTATGAGCATCTCTTACTGACATTTTGCTTGGTCTTCAAGACCTTATCTTGACCTTCATTGTTCCTGTTAACTGCCATTTTGAACTGAGAAAAGGACATTTTAAAATGCTTTGCTATCTTCTTATAGCCTTCTGCTTTATGGGCTTTCACCAATTTAATTTTCAGAGTGCTAGGCAAACGCTTAGAAGAATCCATGGCTGCTCTTTTTTGGCACAAGGTTAGAGGAGGCTGGGGTTTTATAAAGGTGGGAAATTTACACCACTTGGCATTTCCTATTGATGATAGTGAGCAAGATATAACCCTAACAGTCTAATTAAGGTCTGAAACCTTGGTCAAAGTTATCTGAGCACACAAACCTCCAAGGGGTGCTCAAACCTTTGCACCAGCTCATTTTCCTTTTTGTCATTTTTAAAATGTAAAAATTGACAATATATATATTTGTCTGCCTAAATTACAAAGGAATTGTGCCACCTTTAACTGTATCCCTATTAGAGATCATTTGATCTTCAACTTGCTTAACTGTTCCCAATAACAGTAAATGTGCCACTGTATGTTTCATTATGAACTCTACATATACTTATCAGAGGCAAAAAAAGGTCAATTTGGTATGTGACCTGGTAGTATTAGTGTCCAATCTGCTGGTGCCAATAGAGGTGGTTGTGCTGCTGTATCTTGTGGCTCTCACCTTTATAGTCATGGCATGAGATATGTTTTCTTTTACGTTACCTCATCCATTGTCATTGACACTTTTTATTTTACTATACATTTTTTAGAACACTAAATTTAACTTTTGTTATTTTTTTTTCAACTCAAATTATTAATTCTTTGCCACAAAGAATTTCACCACAAATGCTAGATGTTAAGAAAATAAAATGAAGCAACAGGCTGAAGTATTGGTGAGGCATTTATAGGCGTCAAATTGGTCCAGTAGAACAAGTGTGAAAAAATGTTATGGGCTCAGCAGGTGAGGTGAATTCTCAGAGCTATAGGTCTGGGTAAGCAGACACTGACTGGAGTATTTTTCTTCTAATGTGGGTCTTTATCTTCCTATGTTGATTGCTGAGTTGTGAGCTCTGATATTTTCTCATTATCCTTAATCACTCTGATATGATTGCTGCATTCCCTGTCTCAGCTTTCATAGAGGCTTCAATAGTGCCTCATGATTGACTGTGCTTTGATAGTCCTTCATGATTGAAAATGTGATATAATGCTACTAGACATTGTAGTTAAGCCCATGTGGCTGTGCCTAAGTTTTTACAAGCCTTCTCTGGCTGATACAATCTTCTGCGACATGAAAAATATGTTTCCTAAAATTGAAAATGCATTAAATTCATTGATTTCCCCCATTATGAAGCTTCAATCTTTTAGAATTACGGTATTAAAATTTGACTTATCATTTATATTTGACTCACTTATATTTGACTTTGTTATGTTATTTATTTATTTATTTAAAACTATAGAATCTCTATAGAATTTATGTTGATTCTTCCTGGAATGTATCTATTTGTTATCCATTATTTCTTTCATCTCAATGGCATTTACCATGAAACATGAGAACAAGTGCATTACAAGGCAATTTCTCTATGTTTATCAAACCTCTATCAGTCTGAAGCAAGAAAAAAAGAAACAGTTTGTCATTCAGGCATTTTTATAACATTAACAGTAAAGATTCTGTCATTCAGTGTTTTCTTTCGTAAGCTTGAAGAGCAAATGTTAATGTCTGAGGTGTTGTGTCTCAGATAATTCAAATCATTTTTGATAGGTACTTGTAATTATCATATGTCAATCTGCAAAGTTGGTTTGAAATATTTGACCTTGTGGCTTATTCAGAATCCATGAAGTGAAAGCTGACAGGATACGTGCACATGATCCTTAATAATCAAGGAAGCAAAGCACTTTGAGCACTGACTTGGATGAAGAGGAAGATTAAAAATGGTTACAGAGTTCCGCCTGAGTTATTAGCTGTCAGTACGCTGTAAACATGACTAACGGATAATGGAATTAGGTTAGCTGAGCAGAAATCATTTAGATGAGCCAAACATTTCTCCCCCATCATTAAATATATCCTAGAATAGAACAACATCTCTGTGTATGATTTCAGAGGCTAAAGTAGATAGAAATAGCAATGTCTGCAGCAGGCACAATGAAGTGCTTTAGGGTCCAAATGGATACAAATTAGTAAAACAATGGACTCACATCTCATATAACAATATTAGCTATTTACCTTCTTCTAGGTTGTTATTTCAGTACAAACATTATTCAGAGCGTTAACCTATGGTGACCAAACAATTTTATCATCAACAAGACTTCACAATTTTGTGTTTCTTATTTTCTCACAGAAATAGACATATTTACTAGGCTACTAGGCTAGCTTCTGGAATTCATAATGTTCATTTTTATATTTGAAGAGTGAAAGGATACATTACTTATTAAGATTGAAGCAAGTAAATTTCAATAAAATACTAGAACTGAAAATCATATTCAGTATAATATGTTATATTATATTATATTATATTTCTCCAGTTCTTGCTGGAGAAAGTTATTTTTAGTAATACTGTGTGACTATATCTTAGTATGAGTTTTCAAGAAAACTAGAAGCAAATGTGTTAACCTGTGCTGCTGTCAAATGATTATAAGGAGACAGGAATCCAATTCTGTGCTTTATTGGTCAATGTAAAACCGTGGTAAACTGATGATTACCGAGGTTTTGTCCTGATGAAGAAGTTTAAACTTCGAAACACGTTGACCTATAAACTGCAGAATTGGATTCCTGTCTCATTATCATCCTTTGACGACAGCACAGGCTAACCCATTTACTTCCAGTTTTCTTGATTACATCTTCGTTGGTCTGCAGCAACCTACTGTAAGTCTTGTTCAGTGATTGTGTGCACATAACCCGATCAAGTGAGCACGATAGTGCATACTGTTTTCCAAACATGTACCCAGAAAAAATCCTAGAGCACTTTTTGTCCTTTCCAGGTTTTTTTCCTATTTAGTATGAGTATTATTATGTAGAAAGGCAGAATAGAAGACTTTCTTAAAGAATTATCAGCTAATGATGATGGGAACATGCATAGTATCTTAGCATTGGCCACAAACGGCTATTAAGGAATTTGCATCTTATTTTTGCTGTTCCTGGCAAACCCATGAATTAACTAGGGAGCCCATTGGTTGCAATGAAAACTTTGCAATGTTTAATTTCCTTTGTTATGCTGATGCAGTCATGATGTTATTTATTATTCTAGCACCATTTATTACATGGTTCTTTACATGTTAAAAGAGGTATACATAACAAAAAATAAGTACAATAATCTTGAACAAAATGAGTCACCGACTGGTACAGAAGGAGAGTGGAACCTGCCGGCGAGGATTCACAATCTACAAAAGATGGGTGAGGATATGGTAGGTGAAGGCAGAACAATAAAATCTAACTGTTGGGTTCCCGACAGATTACATCTGATATGGGAATACTGGAAAACGTTTTAACTGATTATCATCTAGAAAAGATCAAGGATCAATGTTTGTCGAAAATCAAAAAATCATAATGACTCTATTAGGTGTTGAGTTCACGCCTCTGCACAGGGGGAATTTTGAACCACCTGCACTGCGGTCTCCCATTCTTCTCCAGCCGCAGTGGAGCCTGCTCAGCAGAGATGTCAGTCCCAGCATCTGACTCAGGTTGATACTGGGCGACTGGTTGCTACTGTCCTTCCTGGCTCTGTCTTTGTAGCCAGTACTGGTCAGCGATGCGCAGATGTCTCTGGGACTAAGTCCTGCTTTTTTCCTTTTAAGCATGCCCAGGGTAAGACCTCTCATTGGAGGTCGGGGGTCACATGCTCAGATACTGCAGCAGCTCCCACTGGTCTTCTAGGAAGGTCCAGAAGTTACTGCAGCTTTAAAAGGTTTGCATGGCCGCACGGCAATGCGCTAGTATCAAACCAATGTCTATGAACTCAGCGCCAGTTTGGTCATGTTTGGATGCGATTAGGGTTCGGCTGAAATAAGCCCCTAGAATACAGGCACCTCCGGTGAGGAGTTTGTATGCGTATATTGAGGGCCTTGGCTGAAATAAGCCCCTAGAATACCGACACCTCCGGTGAGGAGTTTGTATTTGTGTATTCAGGGCCTTGGCTGAAATAAGCCGCTAGAATACAGGCACCTCCGGTGAGGAGTTGTTTGTCTGTTTTCTCTGACTGCATGACCACAGTTTGCTCTGGTTGGTAGCTGTGTACCTCTGTGAGGTTAACAGGGCACAGCATCTTGTTCCTAGGGACTCTGTGGAGTTAACAGAGTTCGCTTATACCCCCATATAGCACCGCCATTTGCCAGCAGCAGGTTCCTCTCCTGCACGTTGGACCTCGGGTTGTGAATACACCTAATAATACATATATATATATACTCGGCGCGTTCTGCCAACCCTAACAGACCTGAAGGACATAACTAGCGCCAGGGTCTGGCTAGTAAATGGCAAATAGACAGCAATCCTTGCGGTACATCCAGCAGCTGGAGGGTAGGTTGGCGGCTCTCAAGCTCACCACCTCAGCTGTGGATGTTACCACAGTTGCTGTTCAGGCTGCTAGCGTGGCTGCAGCAACCTTGTCCATGGCCACCAATGTTCTGACTCTATCTCGCCTCCCGCTGCCAGAAAAATTTTCTGGTGATAGTTAATCTTGTAGGGGTTTCATGAGCCAGTGCTCTATATATCTCGAGCTCCTGGCGGCACGTTTCCCCACAGAGCGGGCAAAGGTGAGATTTATTGTGTCTCTCCTGTCGGACAGGGTGTTGAAGTGGGCTACGCCGCTGTGGGACTGTGGCGATCATGTGGCGCAGAGTGCTCCGCTGTTCTAGAGCACTCTGAGACAGGTCTTTTTAGGGCCTCGAGTCACCAATGATGCGGTGCTCCAACTGTTGGCATTGACGCAGGGCTCGTCCTTGGTGTTAGGGCTAGTGGAACACCCAAATAATTAGAGAGGAGGTATGAGGTTTGTTCGCAGCCCGGGGTCTACCATTTAGAGATGGAAACTGCTGCTGAGTAATGACGGACTATATGGCAGTACAATGTGGATACACGCATGGGTTAACTTCCCCCTGTATGAAGGAAGAGAACCCTGTTGCATCACAGGGCCGCGGTACCGCACAAAGAGCGCAAGCATGGAATCACAGAACTCTATCCCAGGACAAACGATTAGAGTTCGTGTAGACCTCTTGCGCTCGACACCACAATAGGGGTATCAGAGTAACAGAAAAGGTAACTTATATGCACAAGAGTGCGTGCTGTGCCACTCTGGTGGATGCCACTAACCACCCAGACTTGGGACAGGAAAGTTCTCTAATAGCACATGGCGCTGCACTGGTGGTAACAGCAATTAGATTCTGTTTCATGTGTTTTTGTGCTGATAGCTCGGCCGGGCGCTAGATAGCAGACATCCACCTTACAAGAGCAGTCATACACAAGGGAAGGGATGAATAAAGAACAACTTGCACTCACCAACACACACACATTTTCATATGTACACTAGAGCATGGCCGAGCGGCCATGCAAACCTTTTATAGTGGCAGTGCTACAAGACCTTCCAGATGGACCAATAGAAGCCGCAACAGGACCTGAGCATGTGACCCCCGACCTCCAATGGGAGGTCGTCCCATGGGCATGCTCAGTATGAGAAAAGCAGGACTTAGTCCCAGAAAGACCTGCTCACTGCTGATCACTGCTGGCTACAAAGACAGAGCCTGGAAAGGCAGCAGTAACCAGTCGTCCAGTGTTAGCCTGAGCTAGATGCTGGGACTAACGTCTCTGCTAAGCAGACTCCACTGTGGCTGGAGAAGAATGAGAAACTGCAGCGGAGATGGTTCAAGACTCCCTCTGTGCAGAGGCGGGAACTCAACACCTAACATTACCTCCCTCCTTGGGCCTCGCTACGCTCGAAGGCAGCAATGAGCTGCAGAGCTTGAATGTGCTCAGAAGGCTCCCAGGACCTATCCTCTGGGCTATAACCCTTCCAATCCACCAAATAAAATTTTTTGCCATGTACCACCTTGCACCCCAAAATAGAGTTCAACTCATAATTGTCTGAAGACGAACCCGATGTCCCGGCAGATGACTTGAAAAACTGGGACAAGTGTACAGGCTTTAAGAGGGACACATGAAAGGTGTCGGTGATACCAAGGCGTGGAGGAAGGGTCAGATGGTAGACCACAGGATTAACATGTTTGAGGACCTTGAAGGGACCCAAGTAGCGAGGTGCAAACTTAGAGGATTCAACTCGCAGCCTGATGTTATGCAGGGAGAACTAGACTGCGGTGTCACCTGCCGGGGCTGGGTTCTTCTTCGTGCAGAAGAAGAACAGGGAACTACGTCCATGCATAGACTACAGGAGTCTTAACGCAATCACTGTTAAGAATAAGTATCCTCTGCCCCTGTTATCTGAGCTCTTTGATAGGCTTCGGGGAGCAAGGTTATTTACTAAACTAGATCTGCGGGGTGCTTGCAACCTGATTCGCATCCGTGAGGGGGATAAATGGAAGATGGCTTTTAACACCAGGGATGGGCACTATGAATACCTAGTGATGCCCTTTGGGCACTGTAATGCCCCAGCCATTTTCCAAGACTTTGTAAATGATATCTTCCGGCACCTCCGGTGAGGAGTTTGTATGAGTGTATTCAGGGCCTTGGCTGAAATAAGCCATTAGAATACCAGAGAGTTTGCTTATACCGCCATATAGCGCCGCCATTTGCCAGCAGCAGGTTCCTCTCCTGCACGTTGGACCTCGGGTTGCAAACGCACCTAATAATACATATATATATACTCGGTGCGTTCCGCTAACCCTAACCTCGAAGGACATAACAGACCTGAATATCTAATTAAACCAGTTAAATAAGGATAAACATGCTTGACTTTCTGTAGATATGAAAAATTAGTACCATGCATGTGAAGAAAAAAATATATATACATATATCTACTAATTTCATTATAACAAATATTCCTTATAATGCGTTCTTACCATTAACCGTCTAACTGAGAGACAAATGTCAAATACACTGAGCAGTAAAATCATAACCACATGTAGGTAAGGAAACTCAAATGCTAGGCATGTGCATAATTGTTCAAAACCTATTATTCCACGTAGTTAAGATTTCTCTATGGTAGAGTATAATAGCCAGTCAGATGTGCACAGCATCACTATCAGTAAGACTGCATGTAAGTAATAAACAGCATTACCTTAAGTATGTAAAGGTGAGTTCTTTGTGGTGCTGATGGCAGGTCAGGTACGGTATGGCATGCAAACCCTGACTCGCGTATTGCCATGTTTGCTTCGTCCTGGGAGCCCAGTGACCAATTAAAAGTGATGGTTTTTTGGATGTGAACCTATCAAGCATTTCTTACCATGTAATTTTTGACAAAGGGGTAAATTTTGTTAATAAAATTAGCATCTAGATATCTAACTGCGCATGTCGTTTTTTTCACTTCTGTTATAACTTGTCTAAAATTTGCCTAAATTTGTCCAATTTGTCTAAAAATCATGCCACACCTATACTGAAGCCTGAATCATATTGTCTTTTCTCTATGTATATTTACTTATATTACTCATTCATATAATGCCATTAATACCACAGCGCTTTACATACATTATCATCGCTGTCCCCATTGGGGCTCACAATCTAAATTCCCTATCAGTATGTCTTTGGAGAGTGGTAGGAAATAGGAGTACCGGGAAGAAATATTTGCAAAAAAGGGAAGAACATCCTTGCAGATATTGTCTTTGATGGGATTTAAACCCAGGACCCCAGTGCTGCAAGGCTTTAGTGCTGACCCCGGAGCCATCATGCTGTATCTTCCTACTTGCATTTCTTTTAACATCCTGTTTGGCAAGAGTTGAATAATTAGAGATCAAAAGTTTGTCAAAACTTAATTATCACGTTTTACAAAATGTATGGTAAAATAGAAATGTCAAAATGAAGGTGACAATTGGTCTCCTTAGCTTCTAGCAAGTGTATTAGTGTCAAGAAACATGTAAAGGAATACATGGTACATCACTGTTTAGTCATAGCAGGATGATGTTATGGCCTACACAGAATGGTTTGTCTGATAACCAATAACAAATTTTACAAATCTTTATTTAATTTATAAGAACATGTAAAGTCTTTCAGTGCACTGGGTTGCTACCAGGTTACCTTTAGATTCTATGATGAACTTAGGCTGAAATTACTCAGGCTTCATTCAGACATCTGTGTTGTATTTATGTGTTCTAGACATGTTTTTCACAAGTACAACACACATCCATTAGATTTTATGGGGCTGTTTGCATATCCATGTTTTTACATGGACCATGTGTCGGTGCAAAACTCATGGAGACATGTCCGATTTTCTGATGGATGAAAAGTGTCAATTCAAGTCTTTGCATTCATGTAAAACAAGTACAGCACACGGATGGCATTAATTTGACATTTGTTTAACATTGCAAAGGGTAGGGAAAGCTTTGTAATGTTTTCAATTATTTACCCATATGTGAAACACACTGATAAAACACGGAGGTCACACTGATGACATACTGACGACACATTGTTAAGACTGGCGGAACGCACCGAGTAAAAGGTGAGACATTATTAGGTGCGTTCACAGTCCGGGGTCCACCGTGCAGGTGAGAGCCTGCTGCTAGCAAATGGCAGCACTATATGGTGGTGGAAGCGAACCCTGTTAAGTCACAGGGCCGCGGTACTGCACAAAAGAGCGCAAGCAAGGAGTCACCGAGCTCATTCCCAAGACTTGGGATTTGAGTCCGTCTAGACTACTTGCGCTCGACACCGCTACTGGGTGTAAGAGGTGAAGTTAAATAATAGTTAGAGCACAAGAGTGTGAACTGTGCCGTACTAGCAGACGCCACTAACCACCCAGACTTGGGCTAAGGAAACGCACTAATGGCGCGTAGCGCTGCACTGGCGGTCACAGCAGTAGATGATGTTTCGTGTGTTAACTGTTATGAACTGGTGGTTTAGGAGCAACATGGGACGAGCTCTGAAGGAGGTGGTACCTGTACTGACCGCAGTCCCTAAGCTCAACACAACACTAGAAGTAGCCGTGGGATGCTCCTGTCACTCCCTAGGAACCTCGTCACAGCCTGAGAATTAACTACCCCTAAAGATAGAAACAGGAAAACTATCTTGCCTCAGAGAAAATCCCCAAAGGATAGATAGCCCCCTACAAGTAATGACTGTGAGTGGAGAGGGAAAAGACATACGTAGAATGAAATCAGGATGTAGCACAGGAGGCCAGTCTAGCTAGATAGATAGGACAGGACGGAATACTGTGCGGTCAGTATTAAAAACTACAAAAATCCACACAGAGTTTACAAAAATCTCCACACCTGACTAAAGGTGTGGAGGGTAAATCTGCTTCCCAGAGCTCCCAGCTTAACTGAATTAATCCATACTGATAAGCTGGACAAAACATAGAATGCACAGAACGAACAAGTCCACAACATGTGGACAGAAAAAAGCAAAGACAGGACTTATCTTTGCTGAACTGGTCAGGATATCAGGGAAATCCAAGAGAGATGTGAATCCAACAGGAACCATTGACAAGTGGCACTGGCTGAAGGGAAGAGCCAGGCATAAATAGCCGAGCAGAAAGACAATCAGTGGAAGCAGCTGCAGACTGCTAAATCCAAGGAGCAGCCATCCCACTTAAAACCACCGGAGGGAGCCCAAGAGCAGAACTCACAAAAGTGCCACTTACAACCACCGGAGGGAGCCCAAGAGCGGAATTCACAACAGTTAACGCTGTGAGTTCAGTCGGGCACTAGATAGCAGCCATACACCATATGCAATCAGTCATACAATAGCGAGGGGATTTTAAAGAACGACTTTCACTCAACTACACACACAAGTATACAAATGTACACTAGTGCATGGCCGTGCGGTCATGCAAACTTAGCTTCAGCATGTACAGGACCTTCCCAGAAGGACCAATGGGAGGCTGCTACAGAAGTTGAGTACCTTCAGGACCTTCCTGAAGAACCAATGGAATCTGCTGCAGTATCTGAGCATGTGACCCTCGATCTTCAATGGGAGATCTTGCCCTGGGCATGCTCAGAAGGGGAAAAGCAGGACTTAGTCCCAAAAGAGTCTGCTCGCTGCTGCCCAGCACTGGCTTCAGTGACAGAAGCTGGAAAAGCAGCAGTAACCCTATGCACAGAGTGAGACTGAGCAAGATGCTGGGATCGACGTCTCTGCTGAGCAGACTCCACTGCAGCATGAGAAAAATGGGAGACCGCAGCAGAGATGGCCTGAGATTCCCCCCATGCAGAGGCGGGAACTCGACCTCTAACACACATTGATCCAAAACACTGATGACATCAGTAACTTTTTCTGCGTGCATGAAAAACACTGACATTTAAATAAAGCCTTAGGCCATGTTCACATGTTTTGTATTTGGTCAGTATTTTACGTCAGTATTTGTAAGCCAAAATCTGGTGTGAAACAATCAGAGGAAAAGTATAGAAAGTATAGAAACACATCACCACTTTTGCATTTTTCACCCACTCGTGGTTTTGGCATACAAATGCTGATGTAAAATACTGACCAAATACTGAATGTGTGAACATGGCCATAGACAGTTACATATTTATTTTTGGGAAACTGGTGGCTTTGTGGTATTTTCATTCTCACATTCTCACAAAATCTAATTCTTTAAAAAAAATTGGCATATTTGAATTTTAAGAAATTCGATCAACTCTAATAAACAACTTTAAAATTAATAGTAGCAGAACCTATAATTGTCCTCCCAGATGGAATTATGGCTTCTAAAACATCAATAGATGTATAAACATTTAAACCTATAATTATATAGTCCAGATTCACGATATAGTAATCGTGTATTTGTATATACTGGACTATATAAACACAACAGAAGCAATAGAGGTAGATTATATATATATATATATATATATATATCTACATGTCAAAAAGTATCAGACTTCATCAGATACACTGGACTATATAGACACAACAGAAGCAATGGAGGTAGATTACATATATATATATATATATATATATAAATATAGAAACGTATCAAAACTATATCAGATATTATATAAAATCACATTTACAGTAAACATGCGAGATACACAGATGACACTCAGAGACAAAAAAGACCAAAAGCAGCAGGGCTGCACAGAGATATCCACACAACCCTGGGTACTATGGATGACATATATGGGGGACCTCAGTGTGAGGGTACATATTTCTATAATAGGATATATGCATAGCCATGGATTGTGTCAGGTTTTATATTCAAAGCTAGGCAAAAAGTGACAGTACTAAGGGCTAATGGGTTATGTTATAGAATACTATTAGAATAAAAAAAGTATTAATGCTGTTTAACTAATACCCAAGTTCAGTCACTAGCCTGTATATATATAAACAATGGCTGGTTGTAGTATCCGAATCATTCATACGGTACCTGTGGCCATAGTTGATCAACAAGGGGTGGATATCCCCAGTTGCCGCACTGCCAAGCACCTTGACGTGCATTTCAAAGGATGGGCTTCGTCAGGAGGCTCTGTGCAGCCCTGCTTCTTTTGGTCTTTTTTGTTTCTGACTGTCCTCCATGTATCTCATATGTTTATTGTAAATGTGATTTTGTATAATATCTGATATATTTAATAAAGTTTGATACTTTTTGATATATGTAATCTACCTCAATTGCTTCTGTTGTGTTTATATAGTTCAGTATATACAAAGACGCGATTACTATATCGTGAATCTCGACTATATATAACTATAGGTTTAAACCTTAAAATTAATGCCCTTTCTGAATCTTCCCAAGTGTAGAGTTGCAGTTGCAGTTATTTTTTTCGTAGGTCTTGTTGGTTAAGTTATTGCCATTTAATATATTTTTACTACAAATTTGCATTAAGAATATGGTTTTTCATGCACTCAATATATTATTTTTTACAATTTCTGAATGATAAAATTATTACAAAAATCAAATTGTGTTATCAGGCTTGTCTAAGTTAACACTTATGCAAGGATTAGCCTTTATGCTATACTAGCAATTCAACACAAAATCTCTTTTTGTGCTGAACAAAGCGCATTAGAAATGTCTATGACTAATCTGAAACTGATGAGCAATGACATTTAGCAACACAACACTACAATCCAGTTCTCCTCAAACTGTGTGGTGGCTCTCATTGGTGAGGTGTCCTCCTATTTGCTTATGTGGCACAGTTGGAAACTTAGTTTTGACGGAAGTGATTGTATGCAGCACAAATTTTCACACGTTTGTCAGGATAATGTGTCATGGCTTATTTTAATGTTTTACTGGGTTTAGTAGACAAATGAAAGATACTATAAAATATAATTATTATTTTGTTAAGGACTTTGGCCACTGTTGATACTCAGGGATCATCATGTTCTGGCTAGTAAGAACCTCGTGGAAAGATGTTGGAAAGCCTTTTCTTGATCTTTGGTTGAGTCCAATATTAACCCCTTCACGAACTATGACGTATAGGTACGTCCCTCCCTTTGTTTGCCAGCATATGCCAGCTGATATGATCAGCTGTTATGTGCCGATAACAGCTGTGGATGGAATCGCTATCCACCCACAGCTGGTAACATGTTAAAATGCCACTGTTGATCACTAACAGCGGCATTTAATTCACACTAACGGAAAGTGCACTACACACCACCCATCAGTGCACTTGTCACATGATGGCGTGTCACTGATGGGTTGGTATGACAGCTTGGGGCGAGCTTATTATTTCAGATCTCCCATGAACCCTTGTTCATGATTTCTGAAGCCCTGGTATGTATGGCAATAGCAATCAGATGATAGCAGCTTTAAGTCTCCTAAGGAGACTATTGAATCCTGTAACATGTAGGAAAAAATGTAAAAAAATATATAAAAAAATAAAATAATATAAAAGTTCAAATCACCCCCCCTTTTCTTCATTCAAAGTAAAGCGATAAAAAATACATATATTTGGTATTGCTGCATTAATAAATGCCTGATGTATCAAAATATAAAGTAAATTAATCATGTAAGTAAACGACGTAACAAGAAAAAAAAATGAAAACTCCAGAAAGATGATTTTTTTTTTTTTGGTCATCACATCATTGCAATAAATAGTAATTACATGTTAACAAAATATTTAGAATTGAGAGTCCTCAGTGGTTGATATCTTAATGGCTAACTGAAAAGATGGTAACAAATTACAAGCTTTCGAGACTACTCAGGTCTCTTCATCAGGCTTAGACTAACACAAAATATGAATAATCACATATTTATACACAACACAGCACAGAAATAATGCAACAGGTAAGACAAGTGATGTGAAGCAGAACTATCATTATGGGAGCGGGAAAAACAGTGTCCATAAATATTGGAACGACAAAATGGTATCAATAAAAACACAAGCACGGAGCGCAAAAAAAGCCATCACCCAGCCTCAGATCAGGCTACGGATCTTGGAAAATGGCACTTTTTTTGTCATTTAGTGAACATGGTAAAGAAAAACAAAAAAAAACTATTGTAGAATTGAACTTTCATTGCAATTTCACCGCACTTGGATTTTTTAAACTTTTTTCCAGTGCGCTATATGGTAAATTCAATGATTTATTTCAAAAGTACAACTCGTCCTGCAAAAAAAACAAGCGATCACATGGCCATTTTAACAGAAAAATATAATAGTTATGGCTCTGGGAAGAAAAAGCAAAAAACAAAGAATTGCAAAAATGAAAATTAGCAAGGTCATGAAGGGGTTAAGCACTGTATTCAATTTAATATAAAGAATGGCAATATTACTTTAATTAACATGTTTTAATACATAAAACTTATTTCTATATAAATTCAAATGAATCATCTGCCCTCTGGCACTATTTGGTCCTTTTATCTATCTCATCTTGATTTTATTATGCTCCACTGCAGAACTTGTTTGTTACAGTATATTAGGTATTCTGTTATTTACTTTGCTGATATAGTTTCTGCCTGCTGCCTGTACATCAAGCCTATAAATTTTAGCTTTATTAATGGAAAAAAATACAGGATCTAAACACTTCTTGAATATTGCTTATGCTCATTTAAGACATCTCAAATATTTAAGTATCATTGATAAAGGCCTTCTATGCTGTATTATACTTTGTATCTTGACTCTCATAGAATCTTAAAGGATGTATAGCATAAGTTGAATTATGATATTTTTGGAAGGAAGCCATATTGATAGCCATGGATATAGTTATGCATCCTATTGCCTAATATAGTTAGGTGGTCTAGTATTAGCCACTAATAGTTCTGAATTCCAATCATAGATGGAAAATCTAATAGACAAAATACACTGCTCAAAAAAGGTAATGGGAACACTTAAACAACAGAATATAGCTCCAAGTAAATCAAACTTCTGTGAAATCAAACTGTCCACTTAGGAAGCAACACTGTTTGACAATCAATTTCACATGCTGTTGTGCAAATGCAATAGAGAACAGATGGAAATTATTGGCAATTATCAAGACACACTCAATAAAGGAGTGGATCTGCAAGTGGGGACCACAGACCACATCTCAGTACTAATGATTTCTGGCTGATGTTTTGGTCACTTTTGAATGTTGGATGTGCTTTCACACTCGTGGTAGCATGAGACGGTCTCTACAACCCACACAAGTGGCTCAGGAAGTGCAGCTCATCCAGGAGGGCACATCAATGCGAACTGTGGCAAGAAGGTTTGCTGTGTCTGTCAGCGTAGTGTCCAGAGGCTGAAGGCACTACCAGGAGACAGGCCAGTATACCAGGAGATGTGGAGGGCGCCGTAGGAGGGCAACAACCCAGCAGTAGGATTGCTACCTCAGCCTTTTTGCAAGGAGGAACAGGAGGAACACTGCCAGAGCCCTGCAAAATGACCTCCAGCAGGCCACAAATGTGCATGTGTCTGCACAAACGGTTAGAAACAAACTCCATGAGGATGGTCTTAGTGCCTCACACCCACAGATGGGGGCTGTGCTCACAGCCCAACACCATGTAGGATGCTTGGCATTTGCCACAGAATACCAGGATTGGCAAATTCGCCATTGGCAGTGGGTCAGTAATGGTGTTGGGTGGCATTTCTTTGGAGGTTAGAACAGTTCTACATGTGCTCGCCAGAGGTAGCCTGACTGCCATTAGGTACTGAGATGAGATCCTCAGACCCCTTGTGAGACCATATGCTGGTGTGGTTGGCCCTGGGTTCTTCCTAATGCAGGACAATGCCAGACCTCATGTGGCTGGAGTGTATCAGCAGTTCCTGCAAGATGAAGGTATTGAAGCTATAGACTGGCCCGCCCGTTCCCCAGACCTCAATCCTATTGAATACATCTTGGACATCATGTCTCTCACCATCCACCAAGGTCACATTGCACCACAGACTGTCCAGGAGTTGGTGGATGCTTTAGTCCAGGTCTGGGAGGAGATCCCTCAGGAGACCATTCGCCGCCTTATCAGGAGCATGCCCAGGCATTGTAGAGAGGTCATACAGGCATGTGGAGGCCACACACAGCCCTAGTGTGAACAGCACAACAGACAGACAGACCTTTTTTTGTGAATTAATATGCCAAGCATCCACCCTCTCCATGGATTGGCAGGTTGTGACTGGTTGTCTCGTCGTCTTTTTTATTGCACCTGTGTTAAGTGGGTCCACTGCATCCTGTTAGTGCATTTATCTTTAGGCCTGAGCAGGTAAACATCTATGCTCTGCTTATACTTTTTTCAGTGTTTTGTAGGATTTTAAAGTCCTTTTTTGCTGTTTAGGAATTTTGTACAGGTCAGGCATGACTAATCAGAGTAGTTGTGAAGTGATATTCCTCATATAGACTGCTGTGCCACTCGTTAAAGCAAGCATAGCACCTCACTAAACAATTACGAGGCAAAAAATAATTAAAAAAACATTTTCTTAATTTTTGAAACATCTATTGCCAGTTATGTAGATAAAAAAGTCAAATAGTAACAACTACAGAGAAATGTGCAGTGCCTGCTAGAGAATTAACTGGACATTATCTATGTATGTGCAATTGACACTGCTTAATAGTGGTCAGCTTCAAAATTAAGCACGACTTTTATTTATTTATCTTTTTTATATTTGGCAGTTTTTTCTTTTGTAATGGAATAATGTAACAAAGTACCTTCTTCTCTTCTACTATGTATCCAGGAGTTGAAAAAAATGTCTTGCTTTATCCTGGTATCTCTACTAGAAAGAATCTGGAAAATTATGAACACGGAAAACTATATATGTGATAGACCAAGTGTTTCAAAAGGCATTATGATTTCCCGCTGGGTTAAGAATTGTTATTACTGAATGTTCTGTTCTCAAAAGACTACACACTTTTGTTACTCTTGTATATTATAGTTTAGCTACATCTTTAAAGAAATAGAACCTGATAATATATTAATGGAAAAGTTATTTCAGAATAACGAGGACAAGAACCGAAATGTCTAAAAGTTTAACAAGCAAAACTTTAATTTAGATGTCATTTCACAGTCAGTAAGAATTTACTGTCAATTTCATGTCAAACACACTATAATACACTTTATTTTATAAAAAAGGTTTTACAAAACAACTCTACTTGTATTCTACAGAGGGAAATCAGAGAAGTTACGAATAGGTTTAACTGTGAGAAGGAAGGCTGAACTGTAATGGGCAACAAGTTCTGTTTTTATGTAAGATTTGATCATTTATGCCCAAAACATTAAACGGATTGTTCCTTATAATGTAATTTCCAAGTGCAAATAGAAGCACATCATCTGGCTAAAAAAATAAAACAAAAGAAAATAAAATTATTTTAAAATACATGTCACATTCAGTTATAATGATTGACAATTCTATATTATGTTGCTTGTTATTTAATTTTATTAAAATAATAAGAGGTTATCTGATGATTTTTTTTTCTAGAGTGCACTGCTCCTCTGTCTCCTGGTTTCCTAGTGGCCAGGGGGTCAATGCACTCCTGAAAATTGACGGTTTGGCCTCGTAGTCTGTCTCAGCCATTGGCCAGAACTATGTACTCACAGATACAACATTGGGGAAGCTCAGGATCTCTGAAGCTGGCCAGATCTACTCCGGCCAACTTCAGAGCAGTGCTAATAAAGCTGTATAGCAAACACTCAGCAATTGCACACTACTTGCCTGGAAAACTGGCCACTGCAGAGATGTCTTGTACCCTAGGCAATGAGCTGTAAACTGCAAAATTTAAATAATTCAATTCCTGACAATGAAGAGGAAAATGAATAAGAAG
The DNA here is from genome assembly GCF_032444005.1 of Ranitomeya imitator. Lineage (NCBI taxonomy): Eukaryota > Metazoa > Chordata > Amphibia > Anura > Dendrobatidae > Ranitomeya > Ranitomeya imitator. The sequence goes on along the minus strand of NC_091287.1, from coordinate 268,568,714 downwards.
TAACTTGAAAAGGTGTGTTTTCAATGGAACTTTTCAATTTCAACATATGCAGATTTCACCTTTAACCAAGGGGGGTAAACAGATACTCATATTAAGGGCAATCTTTTTTTCACCTCTACAGTGATGCCCAATAATAAAAAGGTAGCTTTGTAGAGGGGCAAAAGAAGAAGCTTACAGAGAAGGTCAAAACATATATATTTATAGTGAGCTGGTGAGACTTGTTTTGTCTCATTTTACCACATTAAGAACTCCTCCCTTCCTGTCATTACAGCACTAAAAGAGGATGAACATTGTAGTGTGGGAATGCCTAGTTTAGTGGAGGTCATCCTCTGAGATCACCTTGGGTGAAAAGTTCAAAATGGTGTGTTATTTGTCAAGTTAAACTAGGCTATATCGATAGCAACAAGAATAATGTACATTTTAGAGAAAAAAAAATGCATTCTGACCAGGCCAGTTGTAATATTAGACATTCATGTTTGGCAAGATTGTGAGCCCTCCAGTGATTCACAGAGCAAACCAGATCAGCGTGGAGCATGACAAACTATTATTTAAGGTTCAGCAGCAGATAGAAATGAAGTTGTTTGCTACATAAGCATAGTAAGAAGCATGCTTGCAGACTACAGCTTAGCCACATAAAAAAGCTTTACTGTGAGACTCATACACGGTAACAATATGCTAAAGCATGCTGAGAAGAACTGGTACACTAAAATGGGATGTTCATGTTAGAAGAAGACTTGCCTTCCAGCTGTGTCTAGTATATGGCAGGCATTATTACTTAAAAGTGGATGTGCTTTGGTGTTATTAGATCTACATTGAAACAAATCAGATGCTTGTACTTGTAACACATAATCAGTATGAATACAAACAGAACCAATAAAATAACATGAACTGAAGTGTGTATGGCACTCGCCCAAGTTTGGAGTGCATGATATAGCATGTATTAATCCAAGCTTGTGACTTTAGTAACAGAATTAAGCTACAAATATCACTGTTTGCTGAGGAGTATGTCATGTAGTATTATACAACAATACTCACTTAACTAATTTATTTTACAAAAATACGAAACTAGTAATAAGTCAACAGATATGAATAGCAAACCACATAAAATCATTGCTTACACCACTATAGGAAACATGATTGCCTGCCTACACTCTCTAATTGTGGCTTAGGGAAGCAGAACTTATAAGAATTTCATTCCTCGAAATGCAATATTGTGTGCCAAAATTGTGCAAAAAATTTGGCGCACATTTTGAATATAAAATAAAACAAATAATAAATAGTATAAAGCTAGACTAGATATTCCAAAGAGTCATAAAATGTATCAAACAGCATGAGCCTCTGTGATAAACTGGGTTTGTTTTAAATCTATCAAGTAGATATAAGAAAATCAATTTGTAATGCTAGAATCCAATTTTTCTGGGTTTAATTCACACAAATATAGCAAAAGTTAAAAAAATCTTAGTAAATTATCTATATGAATCTGTTCGTAAACCTCTGTCACCAACACAGCTCCTTGGTCCTCTGTGCCAGTCTTAATGATGTGGATCATGATGTACGTCGTCTCTGCTCCCCCTTCACATGACTATGATTGGGCAATCAAAGTCCTTAGATTGGATTCAGTGCTGGAATTGAGCGATGAAACACAGAAGACTGGCAAGGGGGACCTGGAAGCTGCAGCTGCATAAAACATATAAAAACCTCACATTCGGGTCAAGTTTTCTCAAATCTACAAATTTGAATAATAGGCAATTTAGTTTCCGCAAACCAACAAAAAATTATATGATCATTTTACACATTGCATAAGATTGCTATCACGTGTCTGAATGCAATGCCTCCTCCTATGCCTTGGATGCTAGGCATTAATAATGTGATTACCACTGACAGATGCCAGAGTGTGGCTTTTTAGCTTTAAAATTGCTGATATCAGTTGTCCCATTCCTTTCAACCCCTTTTTTATGTAATTAGCTCTCTGAGTCATGGACGGTTCTTCTTTCTATATAAACCCCACCAGACAATTCCCGGGCCTCATTAGCTAAGGGAGAGTTCTGTGCATGCACATAGCCCTCCCAAGCCTAGTAAAGTCAAAAGCCCATAAAGACACCACGATGAAGCATGGCAGTAAGAAGCAAAAGGGTCAGAGAGACGATTATAATGCTTTTTTTTTTTACATATTATGCTCTGGGGTCTGGAGAGTTCTCAGAGTATAATAACGACCATTCAATTTGCAGAAAATAACTTTTCCACAAATCAAATAAGCCAAACTATAAAATTAAATTTTTTCCTGATCTATTTATCTCTAGTGACAACCCTTCTTTCCATTAAGGTACCGTCACACTTAGCGACGCTGCAGCGATAACGACAACGATCCGGATCGCTGCAGCGTCGCTGTTTGGTCGCTGGAGAGCTGTCACACAGACCGCTCTCCAGCGACCAACGATGCCGGTAACCAGGGTAAACATCGGGTAACTAAGCGCAGGGCCGCGCTTAGTAACCCGATGTTTACCCTGGTTACCATCCTAAAAGTAAAAAAAAACAAACACTACATACTTACCTACAGCCGTCTGTCCTCCAGCGCTGTACTCTGCACTCCTCCTGTACTGTCTGTGAGCACAGCAGCCGGAAAGCAGAGCGGTGACGTCACCGCTCTGCTTTCCGGCTGACCGACGCTCACAGCCAGTACAGGAGGAGAGCAGAGCACAGCGCTGGAGGACAGACGGCTGTAGGTAAGTATGTAGTGTTTGTTTTTTTTTACTTTTAGGATGGTAACCAGGGTAAACATCGGGTTACTAAGCGCGGCCCTGCGCTTAGTTACCCGATGTATACCCTGGTTACCAGTGAAGACATCGCTGAATCGGTGTCACACACGCCGATTCAGCGATGTCTACGGGGAGTCCAGCGACCAAATAAAGTTCTGGACTTTCTTCCCCGACCAGCGACAGCACAGCAGGGGCCTGATCGCTGCTGCCTGTCACACTGGACGATATCGCTAGCGAGGACGCTGCAATGTCACGGATCGCTAGCGATATCGTCTAGTGTGACGGTACCTTTAGATTGCTCCACCAGTCAGCAGAGCATTGTTTATCCCCAGCCCAGTGATCATTATCTAAGTCCCGATCCCTGTAACGAGGTTAAACATTGAAAACTAGAGACAATTGCGATCTTTTAAACAGACTGTCTTATGCTTAGCCTGTACATAGAAGCCGTATTTATAGCTGCCACAAACCAAACAGGGCACCAGTGACAATTGCATGTCACAGACTGCATGGGCTTCCCCAAAATGTCTAGAAGCTATCACATTGCACAATATAGTGCCACTAAGCTGGAACAACTGTGGTGGTAATATGGAATTTAATCCCTTCACCCCCGAAGCTTTTTCCGTTTTTTCGTTTTTGTTTTTCGCTCCCCTCCTTCCCAGACCCATATCTTTTTTATTTTTCCGTCAATATGGCCATGCGAGGGCTTATTTTTTGCAGGACGAGATGTACTTTTGAACGACATCATTGGTTTTACCATGCCGTGTAACAGAAAACGGGAACAAAATTCCAAGTGTGATGAAATTGCAAAAAATGTGCAATATCACATTTATTTTTTCTTGGGCTTTTTTGCTAGGTTCACCAAATGCTAAAACTGACCAGCCATTATGATTCTCCAGGTCATTACGAGTTCATAGACACCTAATATGTCTAGGTTATTTTTTATCTAAGTGGTGAAAAGAAATTCCAAAGTTTGCTGAAAAAAAAAAAAAAAAGAAATTGCGCGATTTTCTGATACCCGTAGCGTCTCCAATTTTCGTGATCTGGGGTCAGGTGAGGGCTTATTTTTTGCGTGCCGAGCTGACATTTTTAATGATGCCATATTTGTGCAGATACGTTCTTTTGATCGCCCATTATTGCATTTTAATAAAATGTTGCGGCGACCAAAAAAACGTAAATTTGGCGTTTTGATTTTTTTTGCTACGCCATTTAGCAATCAGGTTAATCCTTTGTTTTTATTGATAGATCGGGCGATTCTGAATGCGGCGATACCAAATATGTGTATTTTTGATTTTTTTTATTGTTTTATTTTGATTGGGGCAAAAGGGGGTGATTTGAACTTTTATATAGTTTTTATTTTTTTATATTTTTAAACACTTTTTAAATTTTTTTTGGCATGCTTCAATAGCCTCCATAGGAGGCTAGAAGCATGCACTACACGATCGGCTCTGATGCATAGAGGTGAAGTACAGATCACCTCTATGTAGCAGAAAGGCAGGTGTACTTTGAACGCCGACCACAGGGTGGCGATCAAAGCAATCGACCATCAACAACCATAGAGGTCTCAAGGAGACCTCTGGTTGTTATGTCAATGCACCGCTGACCCCCGATCATGTGACGGGGGTCAGCGGTGCGAGCATTTCCGGCCGCGCGGCCGGGAGCTCTAGTTAAATGCCACTGTCAGCGCTTGATGGCGGCATTTAACTAGTTAATGGGCGCAAGCAGATCGCGATTCCACTCGCGCTCATTGCGCGCACATGTCAGCTGTACAAAACAGCTGACATGTCGAAGCTTTGAGGTGGGCTCACCGCCGGAGCCCACCTCAAAGCGGGGGATCTGCCAGCTGACGTACTATTCCATCAGCTGGCAGAAAGGGGTAAATATATTTAATTTATTTTGTTGGTCATTTGATTGAAAAATGGATACATCTCTTGCTGTGCGGGCACCCCGGATCTGTATTTGTCTTCTTTTCTCTTTCTCTTTGGAGTACCACCGTATATTTGAGTCATTCCACTTCTAAACTACTGAGGCTGACATTTCAATAAACACAATAAAACAGTTGTATGATGTCCTAGGAAACCTGGGAGTGTTAGACATGTCTACACAGGACAATTGGACAACATGCAACTAAAATTGCCGCAAATCAAAGTTTTTTAAAAAATTTGCCAAAGTTGGCAAAAGTTGAATTAAAAAAAAAAATGTGATCATCTCTATTAAGTATAAATACTTATTTTAAAAAATTTATAATAATAAAAGCAAAATACAAATTCTCTCCTATCATGGCAATTGGGTTTTGACAAAGATTTACTTTTTTTTTGGACAAAATCAAATCTGCAGACTGAATTAGAACGAATCTGACTTAATCAACGTTTGAGTAGTTTCACTCTACTGTTTACTCTAAGTATACACTTACTAGATGGTGGCATGATTCTTTTTTTTTTTCCAAACTGTATTTATTAAACATTTTCAATTTCCGGTAATACAGAAGCCCACTATTAAAGACGATAACTATTTTAGCGATCCAGTTTGCAAGTTAAAGGCAAAGTGCCTCTCAATCAAGGTAAACATAAGGCTAAAGACATAGAATTCAACATGGAAATACAGTACGAGTGGACTACCACTCTGTAACTAGATAACCCCAAATGGTGAGAGAGGGGAAGTAATAGCTAAAGAAAAGATGAAGAACAAAAAAGAGGGGGGAGGGGTCAACAAACAGACTAGGGAAAATCAAGGAGAGGGGAGGGGGGGGGGAACACACGACTCCGCATTACGCCCAGTGTGTTATTTAGGAGACAAGTCCGCTTACAAGGGTGCTCGGTCCGCTACCGTCCGTTCCAGGAACCATGTAGTTGTGCAGAAGCATTGTTTGAGCCTCTGTTGTATATGCGTTGGAAGGATGGGTATAAGTGGCTGCAATAGTTCAAAAAATTTTTGGGTTTTTAGTTCTTTCTGAAGGGAAGCCTCCACCCAATCCATCCTAAATAGGAATGAAAGTTTGTCCAGGAAGATCCTCAATGTGGGCACACTAGGTGCCAGCCAGGTTTGTAAAATCGTTTTCCGGGCCGAGGCCGAAATCATGTACAAGAATTTTCTACCAGAAGTGGAGATCACAGCCCCTTCATTAGTAATGTATCCAAAAAGAGCCCAGGCTGGGGTGAGAGCCACTCTATATGGTGTATGCGTATGAGTAAATACAAGTATGCGTTGCCAAAATTGTTGGATTTGTGAGCAAGCCCACAAACAATGGAACATGTCTGCCTCGGCCTCTCCACACCTGTAACAGATCGGACTCGGTATATTACCCATAAGAAAGTTGCGCCTTGGCGAGATATAGGATTTATGCATATTCTTCAACGCCATTTCCCAGTAAGATGTAAACGGTGTAAATTTAAGAGTGTTCCTCAACATTTGTAAAATCAGAGTAGGTGTTAATGACGGGTCACAGAGCTGCCACTTCATTATTCCTGTGGAATGTTCTTCCCTCTCGGTCTCAGTTCTTAGGAATGTATAGTAGTCTGACACAAGCCTTTTTGTCAGCTTGCATGCGATAAGTTTGGTTATCAGCTTATCCTGCCAGTCATTATCACTGAAACCTCGAGTAACACTCGTCACATAGCTCTGTAATTGCATGAAGTGGAAAGGATGTGTACCGATGAAATCAAATAGGAGTGTCGCTTGGTTGAAGGCAAGGACCTTTTTGGAATGTACATCCACTATGTCTCCCACCCTGCCCAGGCCTAGTGTTTGCCAAGCATGAAAAATGTAGTGTGCCTTCCCTGCCTGAAACCTAGAATTAGTACAAAACGTCTGTGCCAGCGACACCTGTGATGATAGCTTTAATCTACGACGTATGATAGCCCATGACCGCCAGATTGTCATAAACAGAGGATTGGCTCTCAGTTCCTGGGGCACTAATGTGTAGGGCTCGTGTAGTACGTTTACCAGTGACCTGCCTCCCACCAGCGACGTTTCAACCGCTAGAGCTGAGTATATAGAGGTACCCTTCAACCAGTCTCGGAGAATTTGCATGTTTGCTGCCAGATTATATAACTTAATGTCTGGGAAATTCACTCCGCCACTGGTTCGGGTTTGTGTGAGGGTGTGGAATCCTATTCTGGGCCTCTTCCCTTGCCAAATAAATCTGCGAAACAGACGGTTAATATTATGTTCATCCGCTGGTCTCAGATAAAATGGCAGGACATTGAATAGGTATAATAATCGGGGAAATGAGATCATTTTTATCAGATTTGCCCGTCCTATGAAGGACAAGGTGAACTTTTCCCATGCTGTCAACTCATCCTGTAATGAGGTGACGTATGTCTGCAGATTAGTTTTGTAAAGTTTTGCCGGGTCTCTCGTGATCTGAACCCCCAGGTAAGTCAAGGAGTGAGTCTTCCAACGCAAGGAGTGTTCCTGTGACCAACGTGGTTCGGAAGGCCCAGAGAGCATCATTGCCTCAGATTTACCAACATTTATGGTGAAACTCACCAACGCCCCTTTCTGTTTTATTGTTCTAAGGAGCGGGCCCAGAGACTCCCGCAGGTTTGACAGGAAAATCAATAAGTCATCGGCAAAGGCCACAATCTTAAGTTCTGTCGCCCCATATCGTATGCCCTCAAGACCTGTCCAGTCGTGGAGATACTGTAAGAGAGGGTCCAAAGCCAGGTTGAACAATAAGGGTGATATCGGGCATCCCTGTCTGGCTCCTCTTTCCAAATTAATCTGAGGAGACATCAAGTTGTTCACCCACAGTCTAGTAGCCGCGCCACGTTGAATATTCTGTAGGAATCCCAGGAAAGTCTCTCCAAAACCCCTGTATCGTAGTACTGTATTTAAAAATTTCCATGAGATCGAATCAAACGCTTTCTCCGCGTCAAGGCTGAGAAGCATTGTCCGGGGATAATTTTGTTGTTTGGCCATAACCGTAGCCGCCACCGCCAATCGGACCCCCAAGGTCGAGTGTCGTCCCCTCGTAAACCCCAATTGAGAGGGTGTCAATACCTGTGGTAGAAATACCTGCATTCTATTCGCCAGTATCTTAGCTAAAAGTTTGTAATCCACATTCATTAGTGAAATAGGGCGAAAGGAGGCTACATCAAGGGGGTCTTTATTTGGCTTGGGTATAAGAATTGTGTGGGCCTCGTGAAAGCCCTCCACCACCTCTCCTTTAAGATAAATATCATTGAGTATATCCACTAGGATAGGGGTAATATACGGTTGTAAAAGCTTATAATATTCTATGGTCAGACCATCAGGTCCCGGAGACTTATTATTGTGGAAAGATTTAATCGTTGATTGCACCTCCTCAATGGTTATCGGGGCAGACAAGAAATCTCTCTGCTCTGCTGTTATCTTTGTGGGCTCCACCGAGGAAATTAAGTCCCATACACCCTGGGAGTCATACGGTCTCTCTTTATAAAGTGTGGTATAATATGTTATAAACGCTTGTTGTATCTCAAGTGGCGAGGTGACCAGTCGGTTACTTTCAGGTTGTTGAATCTGGAGAATTGTGCGCTTGGAGGCATGCGGCTTAGTCAGGCGGGCCAGTAAACTACCCGTCTTCCCCCCCCATCTATGGTAATGATTTTTCGTGAACTCTATATTCCTGGTTGCTTGAGCGATAGTGAAAGCATCTAGCAGTTGTTTAGCGGAGAAGTAATTTTGTTTATTAATGTCTGTAGGGTCTCTCAAGTACGCCTGGTGTGTGGTTAGCAGGTCAGTGTGAAGAAGATTATACCTAGCTCTCCTTTCCTTTTTTTGATGTATCATGTATGAAATGACATGGCCCCTCATGACGGCCTTAGATGTGCGCCACATCAGTGAGGTATCCGAAGATTAGGACATGTTATCGTCCAAAAAGTTGTTCCAGTGGATCTGGAGGAACCGTTTGAAATCCTCTGAGTTAACCAAGTAGGATGGAAACCTCCAGGGCGCCAAAAAGCCCCTCGGAGGCTCCATCCCCAGTTGCATTCTAATTGGCGCGTGATCCGATATCATGATAGTCTCTATTGTGGTTTCTGATATCCTTTCGAATAGAGCTTCTGCTACTAGGAAGTAATCTATCCTAGAATGGGTATCATGGACCCTCGAGTAGAATGTGTAATCCCTTTCCGTGGTATGGAGCACTCGCCACGGGTCACACAACCCAGTGTGTTGCATAATCTTTAAGATGATTGAAGTAGCTTGTTTATCATGGGGAGCCGAGGAAGACCTATCCAGGTGTGGAGCAAGGACAGCATTAAAGTCGCCGCCCACAATTAAATTATCTGTACGCTTTGTCAGAATAAATTGATATAACTCTGAAAAGAAAGTAGTATTGGGGTAGTTTGGAGCATAGATATTCAATAGTGTGTATACTGTGTTTCCAATTTGGATCGCAAGATTTAAAAACCGTCCCTCCGTATCTGAGTACTCATCAAGCAAGGTGTAAGGCAGAGAATTCCCCAGCAAAATCGCCACTCCGCGCGATCTGGAAACAAACGGCGCTGAATAGCAATGCTGAATCCAAGGTGCTCTCAAAGTGTTATCATCCCCTTGCCTCCAGTGAGTCTCCTGCAAGAAGACCACATCAGGCTTCAGCCTCTTTAGGTGCGTAAGGACCCGTTTACGTTTAATTGGGGAATTCAGGCCCGCCACATTCCAGGATACAAAAGCGTATGGCTGTGTGTTAAGCGGTGTGTTACTCATCCTACCCCAGTCCTGGGCATCTCAAAATGCTGAAAATCCTGCATCTGGATCCTGTGGTCCCTGTCCCAGCGAGCAGGAGCCTCCAGGAAGTCGGTAAGGCGTACGGAGTCGTGTGCTGGTGGGGAGGGGAAGGGGAGTCCACACAAGGGTAAAAACAGCATAAGAACAAACCTATGATAGAAAAACATCAATTATAACATATAAAAGCATTAATTTGAAGTCGTGAGCATACAGGGTAGAACATTGTAATACTCTCAAGCTAGGTGTTTAACACCCAATAACTTCTCCTAGCCAGTGTACTCTTGGCGAATGAGCCTAGCCCCAGCCTCATCAGGATCTGTGTACACCGTAAAACGCCCATTTTCCAGCACTCTGAGTTTAGCAGGATATTGCAATTGGAATCTAATGTTGTGTTCCGCCAGATAGGAGCACACAGGCGTAAATAATTTTCTCTTGTCTGAGACCTGTTTTGAAAAGTCCTGAAAAATTTAAATCTTGAAACCTCGGACTGAGACATTGCGCTTTTGTCGATATGCTCTAAGGATTGCCTCCTTAGACACGTAGTGCAGGAATTTGGCTATTGCAGGTCTCGGTCTCTTGTTGTCTGCTGGCATGGTGTTCCCTATACGGTGAGCCCTTTCAAGCAGTGGGGGGTATTGTGGAAAGGAGAGTTCCAGAGCTGCGGGCAAGTCCTTGGTCAGGAAAAGAATTAGGTCCTCTCCTCTGATGTTTTCTGGGATACCCACAAATCGTAGATTATTTCTTCGGCTGCGATTTTCCAGATCATCATTGTGCTCCCTCAGTTGCTTAATTTCCTCCTGTTGTTGTGCAAGCATCTGATGGAGCTCTGTGGTTGATGTTTCACATGTCTGGATGCGAGCCTCCAGGTTCCCCACTGTGTGCGATAGAGTCGTGACCTGCACCAGCACTGCTGTGATTGAGTCCCGTAATTCATCGAATTTCTTGTCAAACATGGGCATTAGGATACGTGAAACATCCAGAGCCAGAGTGTCAGCTTTGGTTTGCCCTGAGTTGTTCTGGGGGTGTACTTTAGCAGGTTGCCCACTTGAGGGCGAGCCTGTACCTGCATGTTTAGGAGGTGATGGAGCAGGCTCAGTCATTGCTTTTGTCTTGTCCTTACTGATAAGGTCTGTGGTCTTTTTTAGTGATTTGGGTGGCATGTTATACACAGGTACTGTAAGAAACCTTTCCATTAGATTAGCAATATCAAAAAGATGAGGCTTATATGGCGGCTTCGGAGAACTGTACGACCTTCTACCCCATGTCTCTACTCACGGAACTTCAAATCATTTAACAAAGGGTTACAAGACCTTCCATTGCATGGATTGTTATTGAGCTCGGAAGCACTTTCAGCTCCTTCTGGTGAGTCACATGCAGCCCTGTAACAGTCTCTGATCAGTGCAAGAAAGGCTGTGCAGCAACCAGTACCACAGGGGTTAACAGTTACTCTGTCAGACAGTGATCAAACAGCAGCCATGTAAGCAGCACGCCCCCAGCAGTAACTCCTGCAGAGATGAAGCTTATAATCACTCCTCTACACACAGCCCCCACCCCAGAGAATCTGCTCCATAGTGAGTCCTGTGCGTGTGATAGTCTTATTTCACCCCAGCCACAGACTGATAGCTGATGCGTTAGGTGACTTTCAGGCAGAGGGGGTTAACACAGTCTTCACTGTCCTGCACCGAGTAGCTCTCCTGTGGGAGGAGGGGGGAAGAAGGGCTCCGTCTGTCCGTACACACTACCCCTGCACAAACCTCCAAGTGACTCTCTCCTTTGTGCCTCCTTTAAGGTTAAGTCTTTGCTGGGGGAAGGAGGTGTTGCTGTCTCTCCGCATGAGTCTGGGATCCCCGTAGAACAGACTCTCCCTCACTACAGTGATGGACGATGCAGAAGGGGGAGGGGGACAATGTGCTCACAGTTGCTGCAGCCCGTACAGTCCTCGGCAGGCACACAGCTCCAGGGAGAGGGCACTATCAGGCTCACTCCTACCTGCTTCCAACTGCCAGGTAGTGCAGCAGTTTATTCCAATGGTCGGGTCTTCCAGGCCCCTAAGATGGCGGCCATCTGCACCCACGATGTCTGCTGTCTGCTTTCGGGCTCTTCCAGCCCTGTCTTCCGGCACAAGCACACTGCTCCTGCTGCCTGATGGTGACCACAGTTCCTCAGCGTCTTCTCTCCCCTTTCTGTGGAGATGAGAGGCCAGATGGACATGGATTCTGGCACTGCATGCAGGAGCTCTGTTAAGATGCGGCCATTCAGATGCCCCGCCTCCCGGAAGTCCGGTGGAATGATTCTAACGCATAGGGTATTCTAGAATAGGGTATGTATGTATGTATGTATATAGCAGCCACATACTGTAGTATAAAGCACAGGCCATGACATATTCTAGAATACCCAATGCGCTAATACTGGCCACGCAGTATATAACAGTGGCCATGCAGTATATAACACAGCCCAAACAGTATAAAACATTGCCCACGTAGTATATAACATTGCCCATGTAGTATATAGCAGCCACGCAGTATAAAACACAGCCCACGTAGTATATAACACAGTCCAAACAGTATATAGCACAGCCCATGCAGTATATAACATTGCCCACATAGTATATAACACTGCCCATGTAGTATATAGCAGCCATGTAGTATATAACGCAACCCAAGCAGTATATAACACAGCCCACATAGTATATAACACTGCCCACTTAGTATATAGCAGCCATGTAGTATATAACGCAGCCCACGTAGTATATAGCACTGGCTACGTAGTATATAGCAGCCATATAGTATATAACGCAGCCCACGTGGTATATCACACAGCCCACGTAGCATATAGCAGTGTGGGCACCATATCCCTGTTAAAAAAATAATAAAAATAAAAAATAGTTATATACTCACCCTTCAGCTTCCAGCGAAGCTCTGTCGATGCGCGTGCGGCTGCCGCCAGCTTCCGTTCCCAGGATGCATTGCGAAATTACCCAGTTGACGTGGCGGTCTCGTGAGTCCGCTAAGTCTTCTGGGTAATTTCGCAATGCATCTCTGCATTGGATGGAAGGTGACAATAGCAGTTTTTTTGTTTTTTTATTATTTTTAACATTAGATCTTTTTCTATTGATGCTGCATAGGAAGCAGCAATAGTAAAAAGTTGGTCACATAGGGTTAATAGAAGCGTTAACAGAGTGCACAACCCGTGGCATAACGCGGTCCGTTAACGCTGTCATTAACTGTGTGTGAGCGCTGACTGGAGGGGAGTATGGAGCGGGAGCCGGGCACTGCCTGGATGGGAGTAGGGAGGGACCAATTCTTGGCTGGGCTGTGCCCATCGCTGATTGGTCGCGGCAGCGAGGACAGGCAGCTGGCGAGACCAATCAGCGACGCGGGATTTCCGTGACGGAAGCTGCAGACAGACAGACAGAAGGACAGACAGAAAGACGGAAGTACCCCTTAAACAATTATATAATAGATTAAAAATTTGAAAGTTTTAGTAAATCTTTCCCATTCTATTTAGTCACATGATGTATTTTATTGACAGCTTGATTACTCTAAATGCATGACATAATGTGTATGAATGATCAGATCAGTGGTTGAGTCCGGCCAACATTACACTAATGTAACTTGCATAGATATTGTTGTGAAAAGAATTGTTGCCTGTATCTGAACAAGGTTGTTTCTGAAACATTCATATGAATTTGGGGAAATTATATGCCAAAAATATACTGATAGCAATTTCTCTCAAATATCCTGTAGTTTTCATGTTTCTCAATGGTCTCAATGTGTTTTATCTTTAGTGTAATTCATATCATTTACTTTTTTTATTTTTCCTTGCAGAGTACATTCCTAGTTTTTTATGTGTGGGTGTTATAATGGTAAACTACTAGAGCCAAAAAGAAAGAAATAGAGTCTAATGGTAAACTACATTCTACTCTTTTGTGTATAATTAGGAATACTTTATACACTTTTTGTGCTAAGCCTATTTTTATTAGGTATTATTTTCTAATAATAACTACAATTCAATATGGTGATTTAATTAACATATGGTCAAGAAAGTCACTTAAAACTATGTGGTCTCATTTCATTCAGTCTATCCTCCTAAACAAGCACTTGTTTGACAATTCATGGTGTTCCAATATTTAAATGGAATATTAAAATAAGAATATATTATTGTACAATAAAAAGAAACATATGCATGGAACCATTATTAAAATTACAAAATGAAAAATACAACACTAACATAAGTATCTATGGCACAACTTTCTTTATGGCTAATGCTCTAAAATAAAGAGGACATGGTTTTACCATTTCTAATTTTCTAAATCTAAACCGTCTCATGAACTCAGAATCAGCAAATAGATAAATGTTAATCTTGTCATCCATGACCACAAGCAGCACCCACACACGCTAACTATCGATTCAGGTAGTATCTGATAGATGGCCTACTCAGTCTATTTAAGGACGTCTGATAGGGAAGTTATATTTATCCCATAAATTTAACCAAGATAAGCATCTACCGACGGTTTCCTAATTCCGTAACGCAGCGAGGACAACTGTGAAAATTACCATATGATTGTACAGCAACAATAGTAATCAGGAGTACTTAGTAAAGGAGCTAATTTCAGACAAGGTTGACAAATGAAAGAGCAATGGTAGGAGCTTTTCTTAGTCTTTCATTTCAGCTTTTATATAACTGAAAAAAACATAAATGAATTGATATTAGAATATACATATGAATAATTGCAGGCCTTCTAATGATCAAACATATGGAAACTATGAAGACTATTACCAAAGGAAAAAAAACAACTATATATATATATATATATATATCTGGACCCCGAGAGCGTCATAGGCTATATTGTGAGATGAAATTTTAACCCCGCGCGTTCCAATTCACCAAACAATTTTGCCCCTATCTACATAATGGGGAAAAAAGTGAAAGGAAAAGTGTTGGAGGCGTTGAAGCTACAGCCACAAAATTTTGCACAGTCACACGTCTGGACCCCGAGAGCGTCATAGGCTATGTTGTGAGGTGAAATTTTAACCCTGCGCATTCCAATTCACCAAACAATTTTGCCCCTATCTACATAATGGGGAAAAATGAAAGGACAAGTGTTGGAGGCAAATTGACAGCTGCCAGATGTGAACAAGGGGGACTAAAAGAATGAGAGCGATGGCGCCAAAGAGTATATACCGATCAGTTGCTAAGGTGGGGCCCCGACATGAGATACTCACCACACATGGGGATATGAACACACACACAAAATGCGCCACACACTACCACGTGCTTGAACACATATACCACCCTCAGCACACATTTCACCACACATACACCAACCTCGCCACATAAAAGTCGAAACACAAAAGTCGCCGCTCAAAACTCGCCACGTGCAAAACTCACCACATGCAAAAACTAGGCTCACGCAAAAATCGCCACAAGTGCAAAACTCACCTCATGGAAAACTCGCCACACGCAAAACTTGCACACGCGCAAAAATTGCCACATGCACAAAAGTTGCAACACATGCAAAAGTTGTCTCACACAAAACTTGCACATACTCAAAAGGCACCACACATAAAACTCGCCACGTGCAAAACTCACCATGCGCAAAACTTGCTGCAGACAACTTGCTACACTAACCTGTCACATGCAACTCGACACACAAAAAGTTGCTACACGCATGTTGCCACACAAAACTCATCTCACAAAAGTCGCTACATGCATGTCGCCACACGCAACTCAACACACACAACTTGACAAACGAAACTCGCCCTAAAACACACACAAGTCTGGTATTATCCTTCAAAAATAAAAATCTGATTAATAAGCAGACAAACTACAAGAGCAACAAATGTACCATATAGGAAATACGGCAGCTGTCAGTCACATGACCTGTCTATTATGTGTACTGTATGTGTGAGCTAATATATACTGCCAGGGGGAGGGCTTCCTGTTGGCTGGGGATTTATCAGGCTGCCAATTTAGCTTACAAATACAGAGGTAAAAATACTGAGCAAATAACGTGTGAACGAGGTCTAATACAGGAGATGACACACAGGTATATACTATATACAGGGGAGATGACACACAGGTATATACTATATAGAGGAGGAGATGACATACAGGTACATACTATCTACAGGAGGAGATGACATACAGGTATATAATATATACAGGAGGAGATGACACACAGGTATATACTATATACAGGAGGAGATGACATACAGGTATATGCTATATATAGAAGATGACATACAGGTATATACTATATACAGGAGGAGATTACACACAGATATATAATATATGCAGGGGAGATGACACACAGGTATATACTATATATAGGAGGAGATGACATACAGGTATATACTATATACAGGGGAGATGACACACAGCAGGTATATACTATTTACAGGGGAGATGACATACAGGTATATACTATATACAGGAGATGACATACAGGTGTATACTATATATAAGGGAGATGACAAACATGTATATACTGAGGTGAAAATGAGAGGTGTGAGGTGAAAATGAAAAGGTGTGAGTGCAAAATGAGAGGAGTGAGGGAAAATAGTGGAGTGATTGGAAAATGACATGTGAGGTCGAAATGACAAGTGTTAGGGGGGAATGAGAGGAGTGAGGGAGAAAATGAGAGGTGTGAGGGAGAAAATGAGAGATGTGAGGGGGAAAATGAAAGATGTGATTGGGAAAATGAGGCGTGATGGGAAAATAAGAGAAGTGAGGTGCTATAACTAACCACAGATATTTTCTATGCCCAGGCAACGCCCGGCTCTTCAGCTAGGCTACTATATAAAGCTGAATGTGTGTATGTGTGTGTGTGTGTGTATGTGTGTATGTATGTCCGGGATGGGCATCTGCACCGTCGCAGCTACAGCCACAAAATTTTGCACAGTCACACGACTGGACCCCGAGAGCGTCATAGGCTATGTTGTGAGGTGAAATTTTAACCCCTCGCGTTCCAATTCACCAAACAATTTTGCCCCTATCTACATAATGGGGAAAAAGTGAAAGGAAAAGTGTTGGAGGCGTCGCAGCTACAGCCACAGAATTTTGCACAGTCACACGTCTGGACCCCAAGAGCATCATAGGCTATGTTGTGAGGTGAAATTTTAACCCCGCGCTTTCCAATTCACCAAACAATTTTGCCCCTATCTACATAATGGGAAAAAATGAAAGGAAAAGTGTAGGAGGCAAATTGACAGCTGCCAGATGTGAACAAGGGGGACTTAAAGAATGAGAGCGATGGCGCCAAAGAGTATATACCGTACTGTTGTTAAGGTGGGGCCCCGACATGGGATACTCACCACACACGGGGATATGAACACACACAAAATGCGCCACACACTACCACGTGCTTGAACACATATTACCCTCAGCACACATTTCACCACAAATACACCAACCTCGCCACATAAAAGTCGAAACACAAAAGTCGCCACTCAAAACTCGCCACGCGCAGAACTCGCCACATGCAAAAACTAGGCTCTTGCAAAACTCGCCACAAGTGCAAAATTCTCCTCATGAAAAACTCGCCACACGCAAAACTTGCACACGCGGAAAAATTGCCACATGCACAAAAGTTGCAACACATGCAAAAGTTGCCTCACACAAAACTTGCACATACTCAAAAGGCAACACACATAATACTCGCAACGCGCAAAACTCGCCATGCGCAAAACTTGCTGCACACAACTTGCTACACTAACCTGTCACATGCAACTCGACACACAAAAAGTTGCTACACGCATGTTGCCACACAAAACTCATCTCACAAAAGTCGCTACATGCATGTCACCACACGCAACTCAACACACACAACGTGACAAATGAAACTCGCCCTAAAACACACACAAGTCTGGTATTATCCTTCAAAAAAAAAATCTGATAAATAAGCAGACAAACTACAACAAATGTACCATATAGGAAATACGGCAGCTGTCAGTCACATGACCTGTCTATTATGTGTATGTGTGAGCTAATATATACTGCCAGGGGGAGGGCTTCCTGTTGGCTGGGGATTTATCAGGCTGCTAATTTAACTTACAAATACTGAGGTAAAAATACTGAGCAAATAACGTGTGAACGAGGTCTAATACAGGAGATGACACACAGGTATATACTATCTACAGGGGAGATGACACACAGATATCTACTATATAAAGCTGAATGTGTGTATGTGTGTGTGTGTATGTGTATGTGTGTGTGTATGTCCGGGATTGGCATCTGCACCGTCGCAGCTACAGCCACAAAATTTTGCACAGTCACACGTCTGGACCCCGAGAGCATCATAGGCTATATTGTGAGGCGAAATTTTAACCCCGCGCGTTCCAATTCACCAAACAATTTTGCCCCTATCTACATAATGGGGAAAAAGTGAAAGAAAAAGTGTTGGAAGCGTCGCAGCTACAGCAACAAAATTTTGCACAGTCACACGTCTGGACCCTGAGAGCGTCATAGGCTACGTTGTGAGGTGAAATTTTAACCCCACGCTTTCCAATTCACCAAACAATTTTGCCCCTATCTACATAATGGGGAAAAAAGTGAAAGGAAAAGTGTTGGAGGCGTCGCAGCTACAGAAACAAAATTTTGCACAGTCACACGTCTGGACCCTGAGAGCGTCATAGGCTACGTTGTGAGGTGAAATTTTAACCCCGCGCTTTCCAATTCCCCAAAAAATTTTGCCCCTATCTACATAATGGGGAAAAAGTGAAATGAAAAGTGTTGGAGGCGTCGCAGCTACAGCCACAAAATTTTGCACAGTCACACGTCTGGACCCTGAGAGCGTCATAGGCTATGTTGTGAGGTGAAATTTTAACCCCGCGCTTTCCAATTCACCAAACTATTTTTCCCCTATCTACATAATGGGGAAAAGTGAAAGGAAAAGTGTTGGAGGCAAATTGACAGCTGCCAGATGTGAACAAGGGGGACTTAAAGAATGAGAGCGATGGTGCCAAAGAGTATATACCGATCAGTTGCTAAGGTGGGGCCCCGACATGAGATACTCACCACACATGGGGATATGAACACACACACAAAATGCGCCACACACTACCACGTGCTTGAACACATATACCACCCTCAGCACACATTTCACCACACATACACCAACCTCGCCACATAAAAGTCGAAACACAAAAGTCGCCGCTCAAAACTCACCACGCGCAAAACTCGCCACATGCAAAAACTAGGCTCACGCAAAACTCGCCAGAAGTGCAAAACTCTCCTCATGGAAAACTCGCCACACGCAAAACTTGCACACGCGGAAAAATTGCCACATGCACAAAATTTGCAACACATGCAAAAGTTGCCTCACACAAAACTTGCACATACTCAAAAGGCACCAGACATAAAACTCACCACGCGCAAAACTCGCCATGCGCAAAACTTGCTGCACACAACTTGCTACACTAACCTGTCACATGCAACTCAACACACAAAAAGTTGCTACACGAATGTTGCCACACAAAACTCATCTCACAAAAGTCGCTACATGCATGTCGCCACACACAACTCAACACACACAACTTGACAGACGAAACTCGCCCTAAAACACACACAAGTCTGGTATTAGCATTCAAAAATAAAAATCTGATTAATAAGCAGACAAACTACAAGAGCAACAAATGTACCATATAGGAAATACAGCAGCTGTGAGTCACATGACCTGTCTATTATGTGTATGTGTGAGCTAATATGTACTGCCAGGGGGAGGGCTTCCTGTTCGCTGGGGATTTATCAGGCTGCCAATTTATCTTACAAATACTGAGGTAAAAATACTGAGCAAATAACGTGTTAACGATGTCTAATACAGGAGATCACACAGGTATATACTATATACATGTGAGATGACACACAGATATATACTATTTACAGGAGAGATGACACACAGGTAAATACTATATAGAGGAGGAGATGACATACAGGTACATACTATATACAGAAGGAGATGACATACAGGTATATACTACATACAGGAGGAGATGACACACAGGTATATACTTTATACAGGAGCAGATTACCTACAGATATATACTATACACAGGAGGAGATGACATACAGGTATATGCTATATATAGAAGATGACATACAGGTATATACTATATACAGGAGGAGATGACACACAGATATATACTATATACAGGGGAGATGACACACAGGTATATACTATATACAGGAGGAGATGACATACAGGTATATACTATATATAGAAGGAGATGACATACAGGTATATACTATATATAGGAGGAGATGACATACAGGTATATACTATATATAGGAGGAGATGACATACAGGTATATACTATATATAGGAGGAGATGACATACAGGTATATACTATATACAGGGGAGATGACACACAGCAGGTATATACTACATACAGGGGAGATGACATACAGGTATATACTATATACAGGAGATGACATACAGGTGTATACTATATATAAGGGAGATGACAAACATGTATATACTGAGGTGAAAATGAGAGGTGCGAGGTGAAAATGAAAAGGTGTGAGTGCAAAATGAGTGGAGTGAGGGAAAATAGTGTAGTGATCGGAAAATGACAAGTGTTAGGCGGGAATGAGAGGAGTGAGGGAGAAAATGAGAGGTGTGAGTGAGAAAGTGAGAGATGTGAGGAGGAAAATTAAAGATGTGATTGGGAAAATGAGAGGCGTGATGGGAAAATAAGAGAAGTGACGTGCTATAACTAACCACAGATATTTACTATGCCCAGGCAACGCCGGGCTCTTCAGCTAGTCTACTATATAAAGCTGAATGTGTGTGTGTGTGTATGTGTGTATGTCCGGGATTGGCATCTGCACCGTCGCAGCTACAGCCACAAAATTTTGCACAGTCACACGTCTGGACCCCGAGAGCGTCATAGGCTATATTGTGAGGTGAAATTTTAACCCCGCGCGTTCCAATTCACCAAACAATTTTGCCCCTATCTACATAATGGGGAAAAAAGTGAAAGGAAAAGTGTTGGAAGCGTCGCAGCTACAGCAACAAAATTTTGCACAGTCACACGTCTGGACCCCGAGAGCGTCATAGTCTATGTTGCAAGGTGAAATTTTAACCTCGCGCTTTCCAATTCATCAGACAATTTTTCCCCTATCTACATAATGGGGAAAAAGTGAAAGGAAAAGTGTTGGGGGCAAATTGACAGCTGCCAGATGTGAACAAGCGGGACTTAAAGAGTGAGAGCGATGGCGCCAAAGAGTATATACCGTACAGCTGCTAAGGTGGGGCCCCGACATGGGATACTCACCACACACGGGGATATGAACACACACACAAAATGCGCCACACACTACCACATGCTTGAACACATATGCCACCCTCAGCACACATTTCACCACATATACACCAACCTCGCCATATGAAAGTCGAAACACAAAAGTCGCCGCTCAAAACTCGCCACGCGCAAAACTCGCCACGCGCAAAACTAGGCTCACGCAAAACTCACCACATGTACAAAACTCACCTCATGGAAAACTCGCCACACGCGAAACTTGCACACGCGGTAAAATTGCCACATGCACAAAAGTTGCAACACATGCAAAAGTTGCCTCACACAAAACTTGCACATACTCAAAACGCACCACACATAAAACTCCCCATGCGCAAAACTCACCATGCGCAAAACTTGCTGCACACAACTTGCTACACTAACCTGTCATATGCAACTCGACACACAAAAAGTTGCTAAACGCATGTCGCCACACGAAACTCATCTCACAAAAGTCGCTACATGCATGTCACCACATGCAACTCAACACACACAACTTGACACATGAAACTCGCCCTAAAACACACACAAGTCTGGTATTATCCTTCAAAAATAAAAATCTGATTAATAAGCAGACAAACTTCGAGAGCAACAAATGTACCATATAGGAAATACAGCAGCTGTCAGTCACATGACCTGTCTATTATGTGTATGTGTGAGCTAATATATACTGCCAGGGGGGAGGGCTTCCTGTTGGCTGGGGATTTATCAGGCTGCCAATTTAGCTTACAAATACTGAGATAAAAATACTGACCAAATAACGTGTGAACGCGGTCTAATACAGGAGGAGATGACACACAGATATATACTATATACAGGAGGAGATGACACACAGGTATATACTATATACAGGAGGGATGACACACAGGAATATACTATATACAGGAGGGGATGACACACAGGTATATACATACTATATACAGGAGCAGATGACACACAGGTATATACTATATAAAGGAGGAGATGACACACATATATACTATATACAGAAGGAGATAACACACAGGTATATACTATATACAGGAGGAGAAGAAACACAGGTACATACTACAAACAGGAGGAGATGACACACACGTGTATATTATATACAGGGGAGATGACACACAGGTATATACTATATACAGGAGGAGATGACATACAGGTATATACTATATACAGGAGGACATGACACACAGTTATATACTATATACAGGAGGGGACGACATACAGGTATATACTATATACAGGAGGAGATGACAACCTGGTATATACTATATACAGGGGAGATGACATACAGGTACATACTATATACAGGGGCGATGACACACAGGGATATACTATATACAGTGGAGATGACACACAGGTATATACTATATACAGGAGCAGATGATACACAGGTATATACTATATATAGGAGGAGATGACTTACAGATACATACTATATACAGGAGGAGATGACACACATATATACTATATACAGGAGGAGATGACATACCTGTATATACTATATAAAAGAGGAGATGACACATAGGTATATAGAGGAGGAGATGACATACAGCAGGTGTATACTATATACAGGGGAGATGACATACAGGTATATACTATATATAGGAGGAGATGACATACAGGTATATAGTATATACAGAAGAGATGACATACAGGTATATAATATATACAGGAGGAGATGACACATGGGTATATACAATATACAGGAGGAGATGACATACAGCAGGTATATACTATTTACAGGGGAGATGACATACAGATATACTATATACAAGAGAAGACATACAGGTGTATACTATATATAAGGGAGATGACAAACGTATATACTGAGGTGAAAATGAGGGGTGTGAGGTGAAAATGAAAAGGTATGAGTGCAAAATGAGAGGAGTGAGGGAAAATAGTGGAGTGATCGGAAAATGACAAATGTGAGGTCGAAATGACAATTGTTAGGGGGGAATAAGAGGAGTGAGGGGGAAAATGAGAGGTATAAGGGAGAAAATGAGAGGTGTAAGGGAGAAAATGAGAGGCATGATGGGAAAATAAGAGACGTGAGGTGCAATAACTAACCACAGATATTTACTATGCCCAGGCAACGCCGGGCTCTTCAGCTAGTATATGTATATATATATATATATATATATATATATATATTCAAATGAAAAACAGGCAGCACTCCATCTTACTCAAATGTGCAGGGTTTATTAGACCCACATGTCTATACCACAACGTTTCGGCTCCAAATGAGCCTTTCTCAAGCCAATTTCATTTGAATCTATGGACTATGGACTAAGTTTTTCATTTGAATCTATGGACTAAGGAGAGCCGGTGGACGGGCTACCTGGAGGCTTTGCACCCTGAAGATAAGTAAAACGTTGTGCTGTTCCGTTTTTTTCTATTATATATATATATATATATACTAATAATACCTTAATCGCAATACATATACATTATACATATATATACTGTATATATATATATATATATATATATTAATGTATATATATTATTCACAATATTCTGGCTTTTACATTGATCATTTGCATGTTTAAATAGCTCACACATAATATTTTTTTTTCCATTCTAATGTGATGAGCTGAGAACTTTTCAGCTACTATAAAGCAGTAAATAGTAACAGCTGACTTCCCTTCATCACAGGGGCAGTTTCCTAAGCAGCTGGTGGTCTTGCGATAAGCATTAATCAACAGTAAGTTTACACCCTGTGGTTTACTGCACTGAGCAGTTGATGGCTGTTTTTTCCCACTCACATTGGATTTTCGGTAAGTAAATCTATTGAATAAATCCCCAGGGAGCACTTTGGAGCTTAAAATGACATCAAAAAGGAAAATGGTTTACCATTTAACAAATAACAAGGTTACTTACGATGTGAAACTGTCACAGCTGGAAATCTTTTACATATAGATTTCTGAAGGTCACAAGATTTACTTTTACATTTTTCATCATGATTCATCTAGTGTCTTGTATAATAATTATTACCTGTCTGATACTAACCATTGGGGCTGAATGTTATTCAGAGTAGGCAATGTCTCTACTTAAACAAGGCCTGCTACCTGGTATAAGTCCAGGTGCTAAAAATGATCGAAACTGCCAACATTCAAAGTCGCCAAAATTGTGTGTTTTTTACAGGAAAATTTGTTGTTTGCAAATTGAACTTTCACAAACTTGAAAGAATAATAAATGTAGGATGTAAAAAACATAAAAGAAGAAAATAAAATGAATGCCAACTTTACTACTTACCTGTCCTGCTGTCATCAAGTCCTTGGTGATCCGCCATTTCTCTTTCTCCCAATGTGCATTTTCTGCAGAACCTCCACCACAACCATGGCTTCTGGCTAGGTTAGTCCTTTGGTTGATGTCACTCTGTACCATGCCAAAACTGGGGGATGTGCCTAAGTGATGGCACAGCATTCGATAGTACCACCAGTCCAAGACCAAGCCAAGTTGGAAACCATCGGTTGAAATGAATATTCTAGAATTCATGACAGGAGAAAAGGATAAAAAAAGAGATGCCAAGGACCCGATGGTTTCCTGCCCTGGAGGCAGGATAGGTGAGTAGTGATGCTATTCCTTTTATTAAACAGCTTTCCAGGCCCACTATGGGGCAGTAAAATAGATGCAGCGGTTGGCTGTCATTTCGCTGAATTTGCATAGATTAAATTGTAAAAAAAACCTGTATTCTGCAAAATAAAATTCCACTGAAATTATTTTGCTCATCTTTACTAGGAGCAATAATTAAAATAATCCTTTTTGAAGGGGGTGTCAAAGAATTGAGAAAAATTAGTCTGAGAGCAGGAAGTGTGCTAAAGTTATAAAAAAGCCACAACATCCCATTGCTGCAGTGTCAGAAAGGAACATTGGCATGAATGCAGCTGCCAATCACTGGACTCAGCAAGGATGCACGCATGTTTCCTGCAAGTGATTGGGTGCAGTAGTCATGTGGTTGTGGCATGGCATCAGTAAAATCATCAAAGGTCAGTGGGAACCAGGCCACCTAATCATTGGCAGTAGAGTGCAGAGGGTTTAATTGGTGAGCTGAGGTTACTTTTTTTCCACCTAATTACTGAACTTTACCAATCATTTACCTTTACAAATCCATTCTAAAGGCTGTTTACAGTTTTTTTTCTTGTGAGAGCTTCAGCTGTCACTCTGTTGGAGGTAGCTTGTTTTGCTGTTTCTTATAAACACTGCATCAAATCAAACAAACTTTTACTCAAATCCCTGCTATTCATCTTGAGTACAAGGTTTGAGAAGAAAACAAATATGTATTATTTTGCCTACAGGTGTATGATGATCTGCATTGAAAAAGAATCCAATGAGTACCGTCCCTTAGTAAAAAATTACATAAAAAATTATCATATCTCTAAAACTGTATGGTGGATTTAAAAAAAATAGTATACTCAAGGGACATCGAGACTAAATAAGATCAAAAACTGGATAATTTTGACCTGGTGACAGGTCTTCTTTAACCCTCCGTCACATACAACTGATCTGACAGGCGCTTCTCTTTTACTTTCATTTCTCCTTCCTCACCAGATTGTGAGGAAACCCCCTCCCTCCAGGTAGTCTCCTGTCTCTTGAAGGTCTGTGAAACCTGATATCACAGTTGGATTTCAGAGCTTCAGGGGAGAGGATATAGCTGCACAGATCTCTCAGGCTCATTGTATGTGAATACGTCACATTCAGTAATGTTGGTATTTTATGTTTTTATTCATCACAATCGTTTATTTAGCTTGTTTTATGAATGTATAGCACAAAATGTGAGGATATTTCATAGAAATAAGGGAAATTTTATAAAAGAAAGTGTGCTGCTCAGGCATATACAGTAGTTCCCTAACATATTCCTTCTCTTGCTTCAGATTATCTGCTGAAATGGAGAGGAAAATGTACAATTTATCCAAACAACTTGATGTTGAGGAAGTAACAAACATGCTGTTAGATGATAGAGACCTCACACTGAATGAGGATTTAGGAGAGGAAAGTGAGATTGATTCTCATGATGAGGTGGAAGAATGTGTCCTGGATTCTGAAACAGAGCAAGATGGTGACAGTGGTGAGGATGAAGAAGTTGGATCATATTATATTGGAAAAGATAAAAATACTAAATGGAACAAGAAGCCATTCCAGAAAAAATGTAGGGAACCTTTAAACATTATTACTCACCTTCCTGCAGTAATAGGAACTGCACGTAATGCAAAAACTGCAGTTGAATGCTGGAACAGTATAATTACAGATGACATTCTGAACTCTATTGTCACATATACCAACCAATATATAGACATTATAAAGGACAAGTACATCTGCAACAGAACCATCAAGCCCACAGATGAAATAGAACTGCGTGCTTTTTTTTGGATTACTGTACCTTGCAGGAGCTTATAGGGCAAATAGACAAAGTTTGGAGGAACTTTGGGGTAAAGATGGGGATGGAGTTGAAAAATTTAGCCTTGTTATGTCCATAAACAGATTTAAGATTCTAATTCGTTGCCTTCGGTTTGACGACAGAACTACCCGAACCGAACGCAAAACACATGACCGACTTGCTCCAATTCGTGATATATTTCAAAGATTTGTTGTAAACTGTAAACAAAGTTATTACCCTGGAGAGAATCTCACTATTGACGAAATGCTCCCTGGTTTTCGTGGTAGATGTGCCTTTCGTCAATATATTCCATCAAAGCCAAACAAATATGGAATAAAAATGTATGCCCTTGTTGATGCCAGTAAGACCTACACTTACAACCTGGAAGTTTATGCAGGAAAACAACCAGAAGGTCCTTACTGTGTGAGCAACAAACCCATTGATGTTGTAAAAAGACTGGCTGAACCCTTATTTGGATCGGGTCGCAATATTACAGCTGACAATTGGTTTACAAGTTGTGATCTGATTGATTATCTGAAAATTCAGAAGCTGTCATATGTGGGAACTGTAAGAAAAAACAAAAGGGAATTGCCGCCACAGTTTGTAAGTGTGAAAGAGAGACAACAGTACAGCAGTATGTTTGCATTCCATAATGGAAAGGCTTTAGTTTCCTATGTACCACATGCCAAAAAAATCGTACTTCTTCTATCAACACTTCATGATGATGCTGCCATCGATCCTGGGACTGGGGCAGACAAAAAACCGGAGATCATTACATTTTACAATGCCACCAAAGGGGGTGTGGATACAGCAGATCAGATGTGCTCCACTTTCAACGTCAGCAGAAACATCAAACGCTGGCCAATGGTCATATTTTTTGCTATGTTGAATTTGGGTGGTATAAATTCACAAGTAATTTATCTTGAAAACAAGCTTGAACCACTCCGTAGATGATTGTATCTGAAAAAATTGGCCCATGAACTAGTACTTGGAGAGCTACGCAGGAGAAGCGTGAAAACAATCGGTATCCCCTCTCGCCTTCAAGTTCAGCTCAAAAGGTTCCTCCCAGAAGATGATGGTGAAAAGTCACCATCTGCACCACCTCACAAAAGAAGGAGGTGCACCACCTGCCAAATGGAAAGCGGAACCAGAAGGCTTTCAAATTATGAATGTCTCAAATGTCATAAAGCAATTTGCCTGACACATGCAAAAATGGTGTGTAATTCTTGCTATTTGCTCTGCAAGTGTGACTTTTCTGGGGAAACCTCAGCATCTACTTCTGATTGAATATGTTTTTAATAGTACTTAAGGTACCTTAAAATTAAGTTTGTGTTCAAAAATTTTCTTTGTACATTTTTTTGAGAGAGTCGAACTGGGGACTATTTGGCGGGAGTTTTGAAAAGTTTGTATTTCATAGTTATTAGTTTTATGTTAAGTAAATGTTTTTTTTTGCAACTGATTATGTGTAGTCTCTTTTATTACATCCCTATGAAGGTCACTGATCACTTTTAGAGCACTGAAATTGCAAACATTAGATATTATAGGTATTTTTCCAGCAGGCGCCTGACAGGCACATTGTATGTGAACTCGTTAGTCCGAATATTGTATGTGACGGAGGGTTAAAGTAATTGTCAAGCTTTAGGCTACAAATCTGCAGTCACTCTATGTGGCTGCAGACTTGTAAATCCTCACATTACGTACACTGCATGCTGTGAGGATTCTCTGATGCTTATACCACGTTGTCATGTGTCGGCATGTATATGATTTGCAAACCCTTGGCCACCTTCCAACTAGCATTGAGCAAGGATGCAACCTTCTAGTCGGCATGTGTCTAGATGTATGCAAATCACATACTTGTGGTCACATGCTTGCATCACTGGCAATGGAGAATCCACACAGTGTGCAGTGCTTGCAGTGTGAATATACACAAGTCTGGAGTCACATAAAGTGGAGTTGGAATTTTACTTGTACTAAACCCCACCAGAGGTCACATTTTAACACTAGAGATTTTTAATTGATATCTACCTAGATTTCTGCTGATTCCTTTAAGAAAAACTAGGCCCTGGTGAGATCAAAGTAATAGTCTCTGACAAGTAGTCCAGTAAAACTCACAACGTACACATACCTTATTTCTTCATAAATAAATCTTTTGATTTCTCAGACATTTTTTTTAAATAATTGATACGTTACTTATTTGTAGCCTCTCTGTGTAGGAGTATTTGCATGAAGTTTTCCTTGAATGCCCAGTAACATTTCAAATAGGTTCCAGTAAGTAAATTAAATTATATGTTTGGCAAAAAAAAAACCTTTAAAAGCATTTATTCCTGTAGTACGCTTTGCACTCCTGGAATAAGTAGATACATAATGGCAACTTATGTCCACTTTAACCTTCTGAAATTATGTTTCATAATGTCTAGAAAGTGTATGGTACTTAATGATTCACATTACAATTTTATGCACTTTTTATAATATGAGCATTAATGTAACACATCACATCAAAACCTTATTTTAGGCTAAAATGTCTCATTTTATTCTTCAGTTACATGTTGATCTCTTTCTTCAAATTAATATGTTTGAATATGGGAAGCTTCACATGTAGCATTACATGTTAATACGTGACGTGATATTGCTTTGCATTATTCTTACAATAATTTAAAGAATCTTCCAACCAAGTAGAAATAATTCGCTATTTTTATACACTAAGGATTTATTTTTGATTGGGTTGTTTAAAACCTATGGAAGAGCAAAAATTGAGCTGCAATTAATTCTGTTCAGCCCCCTAAAATAAAGTATATGTGAAAATGTTCTCACTATTTGTATGCAATAAGCTCCTAGACTCGCCAATGATTCCTGCAAAAAGTAGATTTCTACCATTTACCTTTCTGTCTTTGTGAAGGGAAGCAGGGGATTTAAAAAGCTGCCTGAGGAAAATGGAGTCCTAACACCTGAATTGATGGATCAGTGAAACATTTTAGAGCAAAAGATTTTGATTTGGAGGTTCACATTGTGCTGTCTTTAGTTCAAGCTGATTCCTTTTCTACATGTAAAATTAATAAAAATAATAGTGATTGTAGCTTTTTCATGTTCAATCACTAGAAGAACTATAATGAAACCCAATGGATGGACAATACACAGTTCTTCTCTTTAAAATAACTGCACGTTGCAGATCATGTATATTCCTTTGAACACGGTGTCTGTAGCATTGGCACAGTGACAGCATCACTTTAATTGATTTTAAAGTTGATATTGAGTTTTCTGTATAGTAAAATTAATAGATTAAAAGTCAAATCTTCCCCAATATAGCCTTTATTTTGTAGCAAGTAACTAACAGAAATAGTTACAGCAGGCATTCTAGCTAATATGTTGTGGGGTCACTGGTGGAGTCACAGAGGAAGCCCTCATACCAGTCACACACTAAACATAGCTTGCTGCAGCAAAGGTTGACTGACTCAACGAGCAGCGCTGTTATAGACTAAAGGATGCTTAGGTTGTCTTCACTTTCCACCTGCTAAGAAAGCAATTGTTAGGGCTAGCGGAACGCACCAAATAATAAGACAGATAGAGTATGGTGCGTTCGCAGCCCGGGGTCCACCGTGCAGAGATGGAACCTGCTGCCAAGTAATGACGGACTATATGGCGGTACAAAGTGAATACACACATGGGCTAACCTCACCCTGTGTGAAGGAAGCGAACCCTGTTACGTCACAGGGCTGTGGTACCGTACCAAGAGCGCAAGCAACGAGTCTCAGAACTCAATCCCAAGACACAGGATTTGAGTACATAGACCTCATGCGCTCGACACCGCTACTGAGGTGTCAGAGTGACAGCAATAGAAGCACGAGAGTGCATGCAGTGCCGCACTGGCGAACGCCACTAACCACCCAGGCTTGGGTCAGGAAAGCGCTGTGAAAGCACAAGGCACCGCACTGGCGGTCACAGCAATAAGACGCTGTATTGTGTGTTTACGTGCTGATGGCTAAGTCGGGCGCTAGATAGCAAACATACACCTTCCGCGAACAGTCATCCAATAGGGAGGGTTATTTAAAGAGCGACTTTCACTCACAACACACACACATTTACAAATGTACACTAGCGCATGGCCGTGCGGTCATGCGCAGCTTATATAGTTGCAGCACGTTCAGGACCTTCCAATAAAGGACGAATGGGAAGCTGCTACCAAAGTTTTGCCCTTTCAGGACCTTCCTGGAGGACCAATGGGATGTGCTGCAGTACCTGAGCATGTGACCCTTGATCTCCAATGGGAGATCTTGCCCTGGGCATGCTCAGAAAGAGAAAAGCAGGACTTAGCCCCAAAAGCATCTGCTCGCCGCTGCCCAACACTGACTTCAATGGCAGAAGCAGGAAAAGCAGCAGTAACTCTTTGTACAGAGTGAGACTGAGCAAGATGCTGGGACCGACGTCTCTGCTGAGCAGACTCCACTGCGGCTGGATAAGAATGGGAGACCGCAGCGGAGATGGCCTTGTGCAGAAGCGGGAATTCGACACCTAACAGCAATATCTTAATTTATTGGGTGTCCTGAAGGAAAATCCCTGTGAAATTGTTTCTCTTGTTGAGCAGTGAGACCACTACGGAGGAGATTAGTATTTTATTTATGTAAATGTGGTTTTACTGACCAGTTTATGGCTGACCCTATTTAAATTTCCTTTTCACACTCTGCCATGGACAATTATTATGTTGTATTCCTCCACTCCCTCCTTATGTGCTTTATTAGGTGGATCATTTGTGTTCTGAAGTCGGTTCCTTAACTCATTTTTCTAATTAATGCTCTTTTGGACTTGGACTTGGCTTTTTTTTTGTTTCCTGCCGATTTCTGTCTGTGCTTGATCCACACAACGTGACCCCTGCTTTTCTCCTAAATACACCCATGCCTCTTTATTCCGTCACCATCCGTGCCCTTCTGATATTGACCTAACTTGCATGTCATTCTTTCCTGTTTGCCTCTTTAGGAGTGGATAGATTCCTGCAAGGGGGTAAAAGAGTGAAAACCATAGCATTGCCCGGAGCATGCTAAGCAGAGTGACTTGGGTCAAGTCTGGCAATGGAAAACCAAAACATTTGGCAGATGTAATAATAGACAACATTTAGGTGTTTATTTGGCTATATATGCCAATTGACCCTTGGGTCCACATCATCACTGCGTAAAAAGTACTTTAATTGTGGTTAAACTTGCATTTAAACTAATAACTCCTTTGCAAATGTTTCCAAATTACATGCAGATTTTGATGTTTTTTTGTTGTTGTTGCAGAAATGACCATTCTATGTTTCCTGGATCCTATTACATTTCTCTGCATTCTGTTTCTTAAAAAAATCAATGTTTTCTCCAGAATATTAAAATAATCTAAATCAGTATGTGTCACATTTTGCATATAAGTCATGCATATATGTTTACTGCATATAAATGGTGCCCTACAAGTTGCAAGTGCAGAATAATCTAGTTTATCAATATGTATAGCAGTTACTTGCACAGCTAATTCTGAGCTCTGGCATTGATCACTAGACACTACGAAGCCAACAGTCTGTAAAACGAGCAGGGGCATAAACTATGATTACCTTATTTAGAAGGGCAAATATCTGCTTTGTGACACTTTTGGTATATATGAAATATGACCTCAGCAGAATCTAGGACTGCAAATCTTAATAAACCCGTAGAAGCGCTCTTGCCGTAGCGCGAAACGGCCTTCGTCTGACCTGTTGCACTCTCCCTGTATGTTACCCTCTACCCCGTGCCGTGAAGAATGTGCCGGTTGGCACTGAAATAAAGGACACTTGTGACTGCATTTGGTGAGTGCGTCTGCGCTTTTTTTCTCTTTTTATTAAGATTTGTTGGACTGTTTTCCTGCGGACAGCACCACCATCTCCATGCTAGAGACTGCGATACACAATATTTGTGTGCCACCATTGTTCTTGGATTATAAGAGCTGTGCCACTCTCTTTTCCCTTGTTGTGTGTGAGAATCTAGGACTGTATAGACTATAAATAATTCACCTATTGTGTTTGCCCGATATGCTGGTACTTTGTAAGCTTTCTAAAACAAGCTATTCTCAATTCCAACATGATATCAAGAGGATTGTGCAACTTAAATTACTGACAGTCAGGCCAGAGAATAACTACTGGGAGGAAGACCTAATTTTAAAAGAAAAAAATGTGTAAACCACCATCATCACCTAGCAGGGAGCCAAAACCTATACTGGTCTGTGATCTTCTTCTATTAGCTGGAGCCTGTAGCGTTAATAGCAAAAAAAATAGTAGATTTTAACGTGAAACTGATGTCAGCTTTAACAATTGGCTGAAAGGAATAATTGAATAATTGAGCTCTATGTATTTTCAGTAATATGTGCAAGGATCTGAAGAATAGGAAATTCATGTGGTACATCTTTATCCATCTTAATGAGCATGACATAGAGAGATGTCAGAGAAGGGAGTAAAACTTAACATAGGATCATAGATTGAAGGAGCCTCCAGGGTCTTCATGTCCAAGACCCTGCTCAATGCCAGATTCACTAAACCTTCTCAGACAAATGTCTGTCCAGACTGTTTGAAGACGTCCATCACAGAATCATAGAAATCTTTTCATTTCACATCTTTTCATTGAGAACCCAGTCCTGTATAGAGAAATACCTTGCAACATTTTGGTTTTTTTCTTTAGTGTTAAAGGGAATCTGTCCGCAAGATTTCAACTCCTAAAATATTTCTATGCAAATGTAGCTCCTTCAAATACAAGTCCATCAATACCTTTACATGGCCAGTGCGTTCTTCTCTTACTGAGATCAGCATTTGAATTGAAACACAAAAATGGCTATAAATCATATGTCACCCAGGCTCTTGTTCCGCCCTACACCGCCACCTCCTGCTTGACTGACAGCCTTTATGATTTATGACTTCAGGCAAAGGTGCTCTCAGTCAATAAGAAGGAGGCGACACTGGGCATGGAATAGAGCTGGAGTGGTAGAGGCCTAGGATCTAGACATTGGCATGTCAGTTTCAAGGCTGGTTTCTCAATAAAGGAGGAACACACTGTCTAGGTAATGGAATGGATGGACTTATCACTGAAAAAGCCCCATGCACATATAAATAGTTTGGAGGTGAAATCCTGCAGTTTTCTTTTAAGAATGTAAGGACAGAAAGAATGTTGGAAACCTTTAACAAAATGCACTAGCATATTACTAGGTAATCATATTTTATTTGTCACTAGCATGTCCTCTTTTATTATTATGAACATTTGCCCAGAGTTTCATCTCAATGATGATCTCCGGTCATTAACATGCTAGAACTTCTTTTAAAGCACACTACCGATATGACATTTACCTGCTCGATGAAGTATGTTGGATGATTTTGATGGTGGCACAAATCAAATCAGGGATAATATAAATGAATTAACTAAAAGAAAAAAGTGAGGATATATATTTTGACTCCATCATTGCCCCAATTCTTCTATACGGTAGTGAGGTCTGGGGCCCAGTCTCATACCCAAACTGGTCAAAGTGGGACGCTGGGCCGACAGAAATATTCCACCTAGAGTTCTGCAAGAATCTTCTCCAAGTCCATCGGAGCACATCAAATAGCGCCTGCCGAGCAGAGCTGGGCAGATACCCACTACACATCGCAATAAAGAAGAAGGCGCTGTCATTCAAGGCTCATCTACAAAGTAAATAAATCCTATATAGAAAAGAAATACCAAAATATATTGATAATATCTCAAAAAATAAATATTCAACAAAAAGCATATACCCCAAAGAGAATATTTACTAACAATAAATTCAAAAGAATTTTTTCATTAATAATTTTTATCATTTAAAAAGGACATAACACAATTAATAACATTTTTATTAAAATATACATATAAATATATAATTAATCCAGAATAAAATATATCATGAGATGAATACAATATAAACCAGTATGTGGGGGGGCTACGACACGCAAGAGCCAATCGATACAACAATCAATATTATATACCAAGTGGATACAAATATAATCAAATAAAATATATTAAATAAAATAATATCACGGCTGACATGTACATAAAATTATTAATAATAACATATACCAAATATAAAAAATAATATACAATGAAAATAATAAAAATGATAATGAAGAAATATATGTATATATAATTCCCTACCAATTTAAACCTGCGCACATAAACCAAATACATAAATATTTAAATGAGATCCGACACTCGTCAAATGCATATCGGCACAAAAAAACCTAGAATTGATGCATCATTGGCAAACTGACAATAAATATATAAACCAAAAATGTGAAAAAACTGTGAAAAATAAATGTGTGAAAATAAATATATTAAAAATTGCTATAAATCATATAAAAAAGAAAAAAAGAAAAAAAGAAAAGTGTATGTGATTGTAAATTACACCACTTGGAGTGGTGTGTGAGGGGGCTGTGACACGCATATGCTGGTTGGTATACACGGCTTACAAGTTTCCTTGCTGTTCTGTGCTGTTTTATTTGTGCTCATTTTCTACTTATATCACTGTTATTATTATCTTGTGCAGTACTTTTTATGAGTTTGGATTTTGTCAAATGCTATTCCAATACTTCCGATATATTACTGATTATTGATTACAATATATACTCTATATATTATCTAATTTCTTTATATACCTTTTTTGCTGCATCATTGGATTGACAATATAATGCTTCACCCATTTCATTACACAACACATCTATTATAATGATATGTATAAATATTAATTAATTATTTTCCCACATACTATTTATCACATTTATTTTTTTCACTTTTCAATCATATTTACATCAGATATCTTCATTAATTTACAATCACATACACTTTTCTTTTTTTCTTTTTTTCTTTTTTATATGATTTATAGCAATTTTTAATATATTTATTTTCACACATTTATTTTTCACAGTTTTTTCACATTTTTGGTTTATATATTTATTGTCAGTTTGCCAATGATGCATCAATTATAGGCTTTTTTGTGCCGATATGCATTTGACGAGTGTCGGATCTCATTTAAATATTTATGTATTTGGTTTATGTGCGCAGGTTTAAATTGGTAGGGAATTATATATACATATATTTCTTCATTATTATTTTTATTATTTTCATTGTATATTATTTTTTGTATTTGGTATATGTTATTATTAATAATTTTATGTACATGTCAGCCGTGATATTATTTTATTTAATATATTTTATTTGATTATATTTGTATCCACTTGGTATATAATATTGATTGTTGTATCGATTGGCTCTTGCGTGTCGTAGCCCCCCCACATACTGGTTTATATTGTATTCATCTCATGATATATTTTATTCTGGATTAATTATATATATATATATATATATATATATATATATATATATATATATATATGTATATTTTAATAAAAATGTTATTAATTGTGTTATGTCCTTTTTAAATGATAAAAATTATTAATGAAAAAATTATTTTGAATTTATTGTTGGTAAATATTCTCTTTGGGGTATATATCATCTACAAAGTAGCAGTCCCAGCTCCTACCATCACAAAGCCTTCCTACACCAGGAAGCCTCAGGAAGCCTCCCAAGAAAAAGTACCCAAAGCCAGTCTGACCAAGCCATCAACCTCCATAGCCTGACAAAAGGTGAAATCCAGAAAATGGTACACAAAGTCAAAGAGGAATATCTCAGCATCTGGAGGAACGACATAAACAAATCCCAGAAACTGACAATATACCGGAATCTACAGAGGGAGTACAAACTGGCCCCATATCTAGAGAAACTAGAAAACCCCAAAGATCGACAGATCCTGAGCCGGTACAGACTGAGCGCCCACAGCCTACTCATCGAATCTGGGCGGCACCGACAGAACTACAAGCCTCGAGAGAGCAGACTCTGCCAGCAGTGCCCCCAGGAGGCCGTGGAGGATGAGGCCCACTTCCTGCTGAGGTGCCCCAAATACTCCGCAGTGAGGGACACTCACTTCAAGAGACTGTCTGATCTCCTCCCAGACTTCACCTCCAAGGAGGAGGAAGAGAAACTGCCGATAATACTGGGGGAAGAGGAAAGTGCAGTGGCCGTATCAGCGGAATATGTCAGTGCCTGCCACAGACTAAGAGGAGCCTGATATGTCATGGACTCCTGTATCCCAACAATGGACACGTCCCTATCCCCCGACTAAAGAGCCTGATATGTCATGGACTCCTATACCCCACCCTGGAAACATCCCCTATCCTCTAAAAGGAATTTGATATTCCTTGGACCTCTATATCCCCCCCTCCCCCACCCCGGTATTTTTACCATATGCTTTGGCAATGCTAACATGTACTTAGTCATGCCAATAAAGCTCATTTGAATTGAATTGAATTGAATTGAATATATTAGATATGGATACTAAAATAATCTGTATAGGAACGCTACTATATTTACACACATTGATAGCGTTGTTCTGCAATCAAGAGCTGGATTGCTCGAATTCAGGGCACTTGTCTTTGCAAAAAATGCAATCTGTACTTAGCATGAGATAGTGCACACTTCCCAGATCATGAGCTGCTTCATGTAGTTCAATGGGTTAATGTGGAATACACAGAGCTTCAGACAGCGTTATAGTGATGACTCAAAAAACAGTCTGGCATGCGGCACAGCTGCTGATCGCTGTTTAGTGCTGGTACGAAGTATGGAATGCAGGAGTCTCAGTCAGTGCTGAGGAAGCAGTCAAGCAGACGGTAAAGTATATGAGATAAAGCTACTTAGCTGAAAAGTTGCTGCTTCTTCCTTGTTCCTTTCGGTAGCTGTGTGTGGGAGTCTTCAACACACGCTGTCCCGGCCGGTGACAGGAGTGTGCATAACTCAGAGATGAACGCCGGGAGTAGAGAAAGACCTGCAGGAGGACCTTCGGTATCCGGGTAACTGAATCACGTGATCACCAGTCACGTGATGCTTCTTTCTTGAGGTACGGAGCGTGGTGGGAGCCAATAACCTACGCGTTTCGGAATTTCTACGGATTCCTTCCTCAGGGTTGGCTCCCCCTGCGCTGGTCATCCTTAAATACATATGTTCTGATTGGCATAATTTATTCAAACCCAAAAAGCTCCACCTCATTATTCAGACCCTTTGGTCTTAAAGTGTCCAATTCAAAAATCATGCGGGTTTCTTCTTGTGACATGCGCTTGATAAAGTCACCATTCCGCCAGTCTTTTTGCACCACTTTGATACCTGTTATTTTTACTCCAAGGGTGGATCCTTTATGGTGCTTTGAAAAATGTCTGGATAAAGGATGTGAATCATATTTATTCCGAATATTGCGTAAATGTTCATTGATCCGTTTGTATAGGGGCCGTTTTGTGCGACCCACATACTGTTTTTTGCACGGGCATTCAAGCACGTAGATTACCCCTTGAGTTGTACACGTTATAAAGTCTGAAATGTCAACTTGTGTACCGTCATGGGATAGTACGTATTTCTGTTTAGTTGGGGCTACTGATTTGCACATTTTACATTTCTTACATGGAAAAAAACCGTTTAGTATCTGATTGAATGGTCCCTTTTTATTATTTTGCCGTTTCGGATTTTTTACCGTTGGTGCAATTGTGAGGCCCAGATTCCGTGCTTTTCTAAAAACAAATTTGGGTCGTGTTGACAGTTGATCTCCGATGATTTTATCATCTTTTAGGAGGTCCCAGTGTTTGTTAACAATCGTTTTTAACAGTGTACGCAAATCTGTATGTGGGGAGATGGGAGTCCACCCACGTTTATCGAAATGGCGAGCTGGGCGCGGGTCTGGCCCTGTGGCTTCGTTTTATTGATGATGTCTTTTTTATTTGGGAGGGTGATGATGACTCTCTACACCAGTTTTTAAATGATATTAATAAAAATGATTTTTATCTTGAGTTCACAGCCACAACAAGTAGAGAAAATGTACATTTTTTAGATCTCAACATTTTTATCTCAGAAGACCGCATTCAAACATGCACCTATACGAAACCAACGGACTCCAATAGTTTTATATCAGTAAACAGTTGCCATCTTCCAACATGGCTATTGAATGTGCCCCGCAGTCAATTTGTCAGGTCACATCGTAACTGTACTAGATCCCTGGATTATACTAGGGAAACAGATGTTTTAATACAAAAATTCTTAAACAAAGGCTATGACCACCAACTTCTAGTAGAAGCAAGGGATAATGTTCAGGAGACACCTAGGGCAGATTTTTTATGTGATAAGACTGAGACGGAGAATGGACCCTTCCTTAAACATCAGAATCAGATTGCCATCCCAATCACTCAATATAATTCCAACACCAGACTGTTAAAAAAGATTGTTAACAAACACTGGGACCTCCTAAAAGATGATAAAATCATCGGAGATCAACTGTCAACATGACCCAAATTTGTTTTTAGAAAAGCACGGAATCTGGGCCTAACAATTGCACCAACGGTAAAAAATCCGAAACGACAAAATAA
Organism: Ranitomeya imitator; assembly: GCF_032444005.1. Lineage (NCBI taxonomy): Eukaryota > Metazoa > Chordata > Amphibia > Anura > Dendrobatidae > Ranitomeya > Ranitomeya imitator. The sequence continues at coordinate 268,530,145 of NC_091287.1, read as the reverse complement.
TAAAAAGGGACCATTCAATCAGATACTAAACGGTTTTTTTCCATGTAAGAAATGTAAAATGTGCAAATCAGTAGCCCCAACTAAACAGAAATACGTACTATCCCATGACGGTACACAAGTTGACATTTCAGACTTTATAACGTGTACAACTCAAGGGGTAATCTACGTGCTTGAATGCCCGTGCAAAAAACAGTATGTGGGTCGCACAAAACGGCCCCTATACAAACGGATCAATGAACATTTACGCAATATTCGGAATAAATATGATTCACATCCTTTGTCCAGACATTTTTCAAAGCACCATAAAGGATCCAGCCTTGGAGTAAAAATAACAGGTATCAAAGTGGTGCAAAAAGACTGGCGGAATGGTAACTTTATCAAGCGCATGTCACGAGAAGAAACCCGCATGATTTTTGAATTGGACACTTTAAGACCAAAGGGTCTGAATAATGAGGTGGAGCTTTTTGGGTTCGAATAAATTATGCCAATCAGAACATATGTATTTAAGGATGACCAGCGCAGGGGGAGCCAACCCTGAGGAAGGAATCCGTAGAAATTCCGAAACGCGTAGGTTATTGGCTCCCACCACGCTCCGTACCTCAAGAGAGAAGCATCACGTGACTGGTGATCACGTGATTCAGTTACCCGGATACCGAAGGTCCTCCTGCAGGTCTTTCTCTACTCCCGGCGTTCATCCCTGAGTTATGCACACGCCTGTCACCGGCCGGGACAGCGTGTGCTGAAGACTCCCACACACAGCTACCGAAAGGAACAAGGAAGAAGCAGCAACTTTTCAGCTAAGTAGCTTTATCTCATATACTTTACCGTCTGCTTGACTGCTTCCTCAGCACTGACTGAGACTCCTGCATTCCATACTTCGTACCAGCACTAAACAGCGATCAGCAGCTGTGCCGCATGCCAGACTGTTTTCTGAGTCATCACTATAACGCTGTCTGAAGCTCTGTGTATTCCACATTAACCCATTGAACTACATGAAGCAGCTCATGATCTGGGAAGTGTGCACTATCTCATGCTAAGTACAGATTGCATTTTTTGCAAAGACAAGTGCCCTGAATTTGAGCAATCCAGCTCTTGATTGCAGAACAACGCTATCAATGTGTGTAAATATAGTAGCGTTCCTATACAGATTATTTTAGTATCCATATCTAATATATATCCTCACTTTTTTCTTTTAGTTAATTCATTTATATTATCCCTGATTTGATTTGTGCCACCATCAAAATCATCCAACATACTTCATCGAGCAGGTAAATGTCATATCGGTAGTGTGATTACTTAAAAGCAACGTAGGACATTGCGCAGGTGTGAATGCACTTATTGTGTATATTTGTTATCTTTTTAGCCTTTCACCCTATAAGTGATATAAGGGTCCACCTGCTGCAGTCCACCCCTGTCAAACGTAACAGCGCCGCTATCCTTCAATATTTTTGTTCTTTTAAAGCACCACTCCATTTTTTTAAAAATTTCATTGCTGCAGTGGTGCTCGTAAGCTAATGTCACTGCACCTAGAAATATACATACCAGCCACCATCTTCGGTATTTCCAGACACGGCTTCGGTCCTGTGCCGCCATCTTGTGATCGCAACTTCTCAATGACTGGAAGCCAGAAGTAACAGTCTCAAGCTCTCAGTCTATGAGAGCCTCCTTCTGGCTCTCATATCCTTACAATGAGTAATGACTTCCAGCTCACCCTGCAAACACCTGGAGTGTTCCGGCAGGTAACAGTCTGCAGAAGAATGGGGCGGCGCAGAAGTCAGAAGAAGGCATTAACTAGTAAGTATAATACTAGGGGCAGACATTTTACACTACTGGCACTACACCAGCTGCAAAATAAAAAAAAATGCTGCAGTGGTGCTTCAAGCCTGAGCAAATTGCTGGTTAGTAACATTAACAATCCCCTCTTAAAAATAAAAAATCTAGCTAAATTATCTATTTACAAAAACTTCATGTGACCAACACTAAATGTACAATAGGTATATATACAGTAGGACTAAAACGACGTAGGCAAGCAGCTTACCTTTTTCCTCAATTAAAAAAATAAAATGAAATGTAATACAATATAAAATTCATATCTTTATTACCCCTATTTTGGAGTAATAAACTCCATTTTGAAATTAAACCTACTAGAACAGTTTTGAAACATTATTCTTTTCTTATGCCGTTTCGTACAATAACATTTCACTGAATGCAATCTAGCTGAATTGTAAACCTCTAGAAATCCATTGTATATTTTCATATTTGGTAATTCATAATTCATAAGTTAGAGGACATTGAGCTTTCTTCCAAACAGGCTTTTTCATATAAAGTCTTAGTGGCTCCGTCTCTGATCCAGCAAGGCTTTACAGTCGGAATGTAATTTGTCTTATGCATCTTCCCCAGTGTGTCTTTTCTTTATGGACATTTACATTCTGCACACATTCACTATTGCTCTCTCTAGACTTCCAAGTGTGTTCCTCTACTTATCTTAATATCAATAGCTGTCTCATTCCTCCTCATCTCCTTCTTTGAGTTACTACCCTCTATTGGTGGTGGCACGTGCAAGGCTGGCACAGAACTGAATATGGCATTACCTAGAAATATTCACTGAGAAAGAGATCTATTATTGACATAAGGGTTTGGAGAGTAAAAATGCATCGTTAAAGAACTGTTTATTTCTGCTTTATGCAAACGCACATTTAGTGAACCTCTTTCCACTTTTTATTTCAAGTGGCTTCACACATTGACCCTTTTTCTATTAGACTATGTCACTTGTATCCTGCTGTAGATAAGCAGCATCTCTGCTACATTACCTTCCCATCTACAGTATTTCAGTAGTGATAGAATTGCAGTTTCTCGTCTTTTGTCATCACTATTGAAATAGCAACTAAAACTAAATTGCCAGACAACAACACAGCATGGGAAATGTTTCACTCTGGTAAACTGTCAAAATCAATGAATTAGAAAATTAGCAGTTTTTCTTTAGTTTTCCTTATTATTTTGTAAAAAGAAAAGTTAAAATAAATATTAACCTGCATCACTCTATCAGAGAGCATTGATTTTTTCACAATATTATTAATATGGGCAAATCTCTAATTGTACTGTACTGTACTTATTATTATTCTCTAGAGATTTAAGACTTAAAGGGAATCTGCTAGCAGGTTTTTTCTATATGATCCTCCATTACTTTCACTGGACGAAGCATTTCAGTGCGAAACGCGCGTCGGGTGTGGTTGGTCCCCGGGTTCCTCCTCTTGGTAACTATATCTTCAATTTATTTCTATAGGGTACCTATATGTTCTGTGTTAGGCTATTCAGCCTTTGTTATTTATTGCTATCTGTGCAAGGTGGATGCCATTTTATATATATTCATATGTAAAGATTATATTGATTATTTAATATTCTCTTACATATTTTGTGATTTATTGTATCCTAATAGCACGTCACTTAATGTTTACATAGAGGATGTCCTTGTGGGGTCCCCACCTTTGCTGCTGCACTTGTGGTTACTGCCTTTTATAATAATTACAATAATTTGTTACAGGTTGAGGGTCTTCAGGTAGATTGAGAGTGGAATAAAATATTACAACAACCTGTGTGTTTATTTCATTAAAATACTTTGCAATATTGTGTGTGTTTTTTTTTAACCATTTCATAGTATTGGATTAATAATGGATAGGTGTCATAATTGACGCCTCTCCATTATTAATCTGGTTTAATGTCAATAGCAGGGTGACATTAACCCTTCATTACCCCATATCCCACCGCTACACGGGAGTGGGAAGAGAGTGGCCAAGTGCCAGAATAGGCGCATCTTCCAGATGTGCCTTTTCTGGGGTGGCTGGGGGCAGATGTTTTTAGCCATGGAGGGCCAATAGCCATGGACCCTCTCTAGGCTATTAATATCTGCCCTCAGTCACTGGCTTTACCATTCTGGCGGAGAAAATTGCGCGGGAGCCGACGCCAATTTTTTCCGCGATTTAACCCTTAAATTTAATAGCTACAGCGCCCAAATTTTGCACATACACACTACTAACATTAGTAGTGTGTAATATGCAAAAAAATGGGCATATGACATGGTCTACTGTATGTAAACCATGTCTCATATCATGTCGGGTTTAGGAAGGAGAAATGAAAAGCCGACAATTGAATTACCGGCTTTTCTGCATTATCGCGCTGAAGTAAATTTAAATATACATATATATATATATATGTGTGTCTCAATGACATATATATATACGGATTACATATTTCTCATTGACTTGCATTGGGTTTTGTGTTTCGGTCGATCCCCTACCCCGACTTTTCGCGATAATCGGCTGATTTCTCTCGACTCGACTTTTGAGAAAATTGGGTTTCGCGAAACCCGACTCGACCTTAAAAAAGTAAAAGTCACTCAACCCTACTCATTACCTGTATTAATTGAACTTGTTACCTGCATAAAAGACTTCTGTCCATACCCTCTATCAATGAAACTTTAACCTTTCCATCATGACCAAATAGCTGTCTAAGGACACCAGGGACAAAATTGTATACCTGCACAAGCTGAGATGGACTACAGGACAATATGGAAGCGGTTGGGGGAAGGCAACAAGTGTTGGCACAAATATTAGAAAATGGATGAAACAAGATGAACAAGTTGACAGTCAATCTTTCTCAGTCTGGAGCTCCATGCAAAATTTTGCCTCGTGGGGTAAGGATAATACTGAGCTGGGACCACAGTCTCAAAAATTACTGTTAGTGACACACTGAATCATGAATTAAAATCCTGCAGGACTCAAAAAGTCCCCTGCTCACACCAGCACATGTCCATGCCTGTTTAAAATTCACCAATGACCATCTGGATGATCCAGAGGAGGCATTAGAAAAAGTCATGTGATCAGATGAGACCAGCATAGAACTTTTCGGTATCAACTCCACTCTCTGTGTTTGGAGGAAGAAGATGGATCAGTACAACCCCAAGAACACCACCCCAACTGTGAAGCAAAGAGGACGTCATGTCTGCACCTTATTTAAGGCGGGATGTATCGCAAGATTTTGGCCAACAACCTCATTCCCTCAGTAACAGCATTGAACATGGTCATAACTGCGTCTTCCAGCATGACAATAACCTGAAACATGCAGCTAGGACAACTAAGGAGTGGCTCTGTAAGAAGCATTTCAAGGTCCTGGAGTGGTCTAGCCAGCCTCCAAACCTTAATCCAATAGAAAACCTTTGGCGGGAGCTGAAGCTCATTGTTGCACAGCAACAGCCCAATAACCTGAAAGATGTGGGGAAGATCTGTATAGAACAGTGGGCCAAGATCCCAGGTTGCAGTGTGTGCCAACTTGGTCAAGAACTACAGGAATCTTATGACCTCTGTAATTGCAAACAAAAGTATAAACTTACCAAATGCTTAGTTATTTTTTTCTGTTGTATCAAATACTTATTTCACGCAATAAAATGCAAATTAATTATGTAAAAATCATACAATGTGATTTTCTGGTTTTTTTTTAGATTCTGTCTCTCACAGTTGAAGTGTACCTACAATGTACCTACTTTTCCATTCTTTGTAGGTGAGAAAACTTGCAAAATCGTCAACGTATCAATACTTATTTTCCCCAATGTTTATGTTAATATTTTTGCGAAGCTAAAGTTACAAAATTAAAAGCAATGAGTGACCAGATAATCTACAAATTTCATTTTTATTTGGAAAGGTATAATATTCCAATAATGTGCAAAAATTGGCTTTTGCCTAATTCATTTTTTGCATATTTGTGACTCAACTTCCACGGAAAGCATGCTTAACTGGATGGACGTGTGTCTTTTTCAGATGTTAAAACTATGTTACTATGTTATATTTAATGTTACATAGTGATATGATAACAACCTAATTACATTTCTGTTGTGCTGGAGCAATCCTGACAATTATAAATTTTGCTATCCTTTTATCACTCGGCTAATATAATAACTAATAAATACCATACTGTCTCTATTAGTTATAATGAGTTTGTTACATGTATAATGACTAAGCTATAATGACTAAAGAAAAATGCTACAATGCAACATAAAATGATGTTTTAGAGACTTGTGTATACACACATTTTTGACAGTAGGTTGTTGAAGGCCAGAAATTGTTGTGCTTACATAGCAATGCATTTAGGCACAGAGTGAGATCTATTTGAAATGTCTTGCCAAATCTTTGGTTTGAAAAACCTTATTTTAATTATAACATTTTGGTTAGAATTAGAATCCTGACTGTGAGTAAGAACATAATATTTAATTTTACCTTTAAATTCAAAACCTTGCAGCATTGTTTCAAAAATTGAACAAAAAATACATTTTGTGAAGAATAAATGCTGCTATAGACGCAAAAAAATAAATGAGAAATTCTTGTTTATTTTCTCTGTATCTATGTTATTTCCACTCCATTAAGAACAGGCATAATCATAAGTAGAATTGTATTTGTACATTTCTACAATAAATTGAAATGATTTGAAGTTCAAATAAGACTGGATTTGAAGTCTTTCCTTCTCTGTATCTATAAGTAGAACAGTATTTCATATAAACATTATTCACTATGATCTCTGCAAGTTTTTAAAGGAAATCTGCCACCATCTTGCTAATATGGGGTTTCATTCTCCCCCCTAGCATTCGGTATTCAGTCATGGAGGTGGGTGCTGCCCCGCTTCAGTCACCGCTCTGAGTATACAGACCATCCGTTGTAACCGCACCCTCAGCCCTGACTGACAGGCGACCTCAATGTAGAGCCAGTGTCAATCAGGGCATTCTTTTAGGCCGGTTTCACACGTCATTGGCTCCGGTACGTGAGGTGACAGTTTCCTCACGTACCGGAGCCACTAACACACGTAGACACATTGAAATCAATGCATCTGTGCAGATGTCATTGATTTTTTGCGGACCGTGTCTCTGTGTGCCAAACACAGAGACATGTCAGTGTTCGTGGGAGCGCATGGATTACACGGACCCATTAAAGTCAATGGGTCCATGTAAAACACATACCACACACGGACATAGTCTGTGTGCAGTCAGTGTGCCGTGCAGGAGACAGCGCTACAGTAAGCGCTGTCCCCCCACTGGTGCTGAAGCTGCCATTCATATCTTCTCTGCAGCAGTGTTTGCTGTAGAGAATATATGAATAATGCTTTTTTATGTTGTTTCTTGTGTTTAAAATAAAGGTCCATGTCCCCACCCCCCTCCCACCCCCTGTGCGCCCGCCCGCTGTTCTTAAAATACTCACCCAGCTCCCTCGCTGAGTGGCAGTGTTTCCTGTCCTGGCCGCACCAGGACACGACCTTTATTTTAAACATGAGAAACATCAAAAAAAGAATATTCATATCTTCTCTACAGCAAACGCTGCTGCAGAGAAGATATGAATCGCGGCTTCAGCACCAGATGCAGGGGACAGCACTAAACTTTAGCGCTGTCTCCTGCATCGTGCGTGTGGTACCCAGTGGGCACACGGGTGGCACATGTGTGCCGCACGTGTGCCACACTGATGTGCCACAGAAACGCAGGGGCACACGGACACGGATAATTTCGGTACCGATTTTTCCGTACCGGAATTATCTGGACGTTTGGGACTGCCCTTAGCGCCTGAGCCATCACTATTGTCTCTTCTAGTTTTGGCACATACTTAATGTTTTTGTGTTCTCAATCTAAGGCTATTTGTGTCACATAAAAGTGTTTGATCCTTATTGTTTTTTATGGTTTATATAGGCCAAAAACTTTATATCTGCCTAGAAATACACCCTCTAATATTAAGTATGTCTATTACTTGTTTAATGAGGTAAAAACTTGCTCACATTTTGACCGTTTTGCAAAATTGTCTTTTGAGGCTTATTTCTTTAATCCTTTTTTTGAGCTGCAGTTTCCAATCAGATTTAACACTCTTTCAAAACTCCTCTGCATGCTATACCCACTTTCTCCTCTTCTTTCCCATGTACAGCTCACATGCTCTATTTAACATCTTAAAACATTATAAACCATCTTCTTCCACTATACAACTTCAAAGTATATTGCAACTATGGAACAGTTGCGCTAAGCCACCTCCAAGGGGCGCTGTTACTGGAAAAAAGGGTCGCACTTACTGTGTAGCACTTTGGTGCAGAAGTGCAGGCTGCCACCAGGAGATGGCAGAGTAGTCAGACAGGCCGAAGTCAGCAGCAAACAGGGAGATGAAGTGCCAGAGGTCACAGCAAAGAATGAGGTCAGAGACAAGCCAAAAGTCAGAGCCAAATGGGAGCCCGGTATCCAAAACATGAGACGGAAAGAGGTGTCAAGGTAAGAGCCAAAGGGTCAAAAGCCTGTCGGGAGCACAGTAACAGAGACAGCAAGACTGAAGGTGTAGTTTAGAGTTCAAGCCGAGTCATACACAGTAGGGAAATCACAAAATGTACACTGAGTCATGGATAGGGAACAGGTCAGACACACACATGGGAAGTCAGAGACAGAAGGATCACTAGGGTATACGGATCAGCTGCTCTAGCCAAGGACCAGAACTGTCACTGACAAAGACAACCAGAAATAGCACCAATAAATAGCCACCCAAGAACCAAAGAGATGCAGGAAAGGTGAACCCCTCCATGACCAGGCCGGGGAGATAGAAGCAAGAAGCAAACCCTGACCAGGATCATGACAGAAAGACTCTCTCATAAATCATTGCACCATCTTTATCTTTCTCTATTCTTCTGCTCCCTGTGACAGGAGTCATCTCTTCTAACCTTGACCCACCTTCCACTTCAAAATGTATCTTATCTGCTGCATATTATAACAATAATATCAACATTGTTTACTTATATCCGTATATTCTTTAAGTGTATCCTCTTGTACTACTGTTAGTAGAAGCCAAATGCCCGTAAATCCACAATCATTTCCTTTAACCCTTTTACCCATAGCCATATATGTTGAGGTCATTTTGACATTATTAAGAGTTCTTTTACACTGAGCGATGCTCAGCATTAATAAAAGGTCGACACCACTTCAAATGCACAGTATCTGTTCTGTAATAGATTGTTCAGTACACATAAAATGACATTAAAAAACCTTAACGATATGAACTGGGATTCAGTCTGTTGTGCATGCATCATGTAAGTGTACGTTCACTCTGGCCACTGAGCAGAAACAAAAGCAAAGACAGAAACAATTATTAACCCCTTACCGACCTCCGCCGTACTATTACTGCGGAGGTCAGATCCTTTGCTTTAATATGGGCTCCGGCGGTGAGCCCGCATCAAAGCGGGACATGTCAGCTGATTTGAACAGCTGACATGTGCCCGCAATAGCGGCGGGTGAAATCACGATTCACCTGCCACTATTAACTAGTTAAATGCCGCTGTCAAATGCTGACAGCAGCAGTTAACCCGCGCTTCCGGCCGGGCAGCCGAAAATGCTTGCATCGCTGACCCCGTCACATGATCGGGGGTCGGCGATGCATCAGGATGGTAACTATAGAGGTCCTTAAGACCTCTATGGTTGCCGATGCCAGCTTGCTGTGAGTGCCACCCTGGGGTCGGCGCTCATAGCAAGCCTGTAATTCAGCTACATAGGAGCGATCTGATGATCCCATGGAGGCTATTGAAGCATGGCAAAAGTAAAAAAAGTTAAAAGAATATGAAAAAAATAAAAAAGTATAAACGTTTAAATAGCCCCCTTTTTGTCCCATTCAAAATAAAACAATAAAAAAATCAAACCTACACATATTTGGTATTGCCAATTTCAGAATCACCCAATCTATCAACAAAAAAAGCATTAACCTGATCGCTAACCAGAGTAGCGAGGAAAAACATTGAAACGCCAGAATTACATTTTTTTGGTCACCGTGACATTGCATTAAAATCCAATGACGGGCGATCAAAAGAATGTATCTGTACCAAAATGGTATCATTAAAAACATCAGCTCGGCACGCAAAAAAACTAGCCCTCACCCGACTTGAGATCGCGGAAATTGAAGATGCTACGGGTAGTGTTGAGCGATACCGTCCGATACTTGAAAGTATCGGTATCGGATAGTATCGGCCGATACCCGAAAAATATCGGATATCGCCGATACCGATATCCGATACCAATACAAGTCAATGGGACATCAAGTATCGGAATGTATCCTCATGGATCCCAGGGTCTGAAGGAGAGGAAACTCTCCTTCAGGCCCTGGGATCCATATTAAAGTGTAAAATAAAGAATTAAAATAAAAAATATTGTTATATTCACCTCTCCGGCGGCCCCTGGACATCAGCGGGAGGATCCGGCGTCCGGCACGGCTTCTTTCTTCAAAATGCGCGCCTTCAGGACCTGTGGAATGACGTCCCGGCTTCTGATTGGTCGCGTGCCGCCCATGTGACCGCCACGCGACCAATCAGAAGCCGCGACGTCATTCCTCAGCTAAAGTCCTAGAATGAGCGCCTTCTAGGACCTGAGGAATGACGTCGCGGCTTCTGATTGGTCGCGTGGCGGTCACATGGGCGGCACGCGACCAATCAGAAGCCGGGACGTCATTCCACAGGTCCTGAAGGCGCGCATTTTGAAGAAAGAAGCCGTGCCGGACGCCGGATCCTCCCGCTGATGTCCAGGGGCCGCCGGAGAGGTGAATATAACAATATTTTTTATTTTAATTCTTTATTTTACACTTCCGATACCGATACCCGATATCACAAAAATATCGGATCTCGGTATCGGAATTCCGATACCGCAAGTATCGGCCGATACCCGATACTTGCGGTATCGGAATGCTCAACACTAGCTACGGGTATTGGAAAAATGTTCAAATTGTTTTTTTTTGCAAAGTTTGGAATTTTTTTACCACTTAGATAAAAGGTAATCTAGACATGTTTGGTGTCTATGAACTCCTATTGAACTGGAGAATCATAATTGCAGGTCAGTTTTAGCATTTAGTGAACCTAGCAAAAAAGCCAAACAAAAAACAAGTATGGGATTTTTTTGCCTTTTCACCACACTTGGAATTTTTTTCCCGTTTTCTAGTACATGAGATGCTAAAACTAATGATGTCATTCAAAGGTGAAACTTGTCCCACAAAAAAACAAGCCCTCACATGGCCATATTGACTGAAAAATAAAAAAGTTATGTCTCTGGGAAGGAGGGGAGCGAAAAACAAGAACTCAAAAACGGAGATGGGCAAGGTCTTGAAGGGGTTAAATATGTTGCAGTAAATAAATAGCATAGTGCATGACAATAATACAGGGTATTTAGTTAACATTTTTTTTAATTAAAAAATGCAAAAGCCATCTCACCACTCCACGGTGACCCCAAATGGGACTGTCCTATCTCTAATATTAAGAACTTCACCATTTGTCAAGTTACATGCATGTGGATAAGGGCTGAGAAGGACTGGACCAAGTTAGTTGACACACAGCCATTGGAAACCACAAAAAAGACTAAAAAAAATAGGAACTGGGATACAGACTGGTGTGCATGCAGCATGTAAGCACGTGTTCACACTGACCACTGTACAGAAAAAAAACTGACACAAACAATGATTAAATATCCGTGTTCTCAGCAGTGCATGTACAGGTAACACAAGCTGGTACACTGCTAAGAATGATGATCTTCTGTGCAAACAAAAGATTATTTCATCCAATAAATGAACATTTTGTTTGTTGATGATCTAACAAGGCCAAGAAGTAAAAATTTGAGAAGCAGTTGAGTAGAATTTTGAGAAACAATGTCAATATTGTGATTATTTAGTATAGAAAATAGACAGCTTATAGGGATTTAATAACTAAGTTTATGTGGTAGCTAGCTATGAAAAACCAATAAAAGTACTATACATCCACTATGGGGTGAAGGCGTTATAGAATTATAGAAATTCTATGTCAACACAACCCAACACTACGTAAGCAAAGTTACACATGTATAGTGCAAATAACAACTTTTTGATTATATAAAATTGGCCTAGAGGAAATGATAAATTATTATCAAATGTTCTCACCTTTACACCTTTTGAACTTAAACTTTACCACCCTGTAAAATAAGATGAACCTATAAACTTCTCACTATCCAAGATGAGAAATAAGAGAAGGTAAGCTAAAGAAAACTCAATTATGTAAGAAACATGGTCCTTCCTCCTTATTATATCATTCATTATGATATATCTGGTTTGCTTAATGATCGGGTGAACAAAGCTCAAAATCGGTTCAAAAGACTAAGGGCCACATTCATCAAGCATTGTTTATCCCTGTCTAGAGGAGATGTGGCATCTACCTTTTCATGAGTCAGGAGCATCGGATGAGTGGTGTACACCTCTGTGTTCACCTCACTTCAAAGCCTACACTAGTTACTGCTGGACTAAGTTTTGCAGCCTAGCAAATGCCACCACTTGTCTTGAATTTGATGAGTGGTGGTTACCACTCCCTGTCCCAGTACCATCCACTTTATTGTGGCGGTGGGAAAATGGCATGTGTTAGGGCCAGCGGAACGCACCAAATAATAAGATAGGTAGAATAAGGTGCGTTCGCAGCCCGGGGTCCACCGTGCAGAGATGGAACCTGCTGCCAAGTAATGACGGACTATATGGTGGTACAATGTGAATACACACACAGGTTAACTTCACCCTGTGTGAAGGAAGCCAACCCTGTTAAGTCACAGGGCCGCGGTACCGCACACAAGAGCACAAGCAAGGAGTCTCCAAGCTCAGTCCTAAGACTTGGGATCTGAGTCTGTGTAGACTACTTGCAGTCGACACCACAACTGGGGTGTCAGCGTAACCAAAATAATAACTAAAGAATGCACGAGAGTGCGTGTGGTGCCACACTGGCGAACGCCACTAAGCACCAAGGCTTGGGTCAGGAAAGCGCTGTGAAAGCGCACGGCGCCGCACTGGTGGACACAGCAACTAGAAGCTGTATTGGTGTGCAACGTACTGTTGGGTAAGTCATCCAATAGGGAGGGTTTTTTAAAGAACGACTTTCGCTCACAACACACACACTTTTACAAATAATTCCCATAGTCCTATTTCAGACAGGCTAGAGTCACTTCAAATACATATGATTCACATATTCCTTTGTGAAAGAAGTATATCCCAAAGGAAAAAACGAAGTGAGGAAAGCGAAATATAATTATAAAATAAATAATGTTTATTTCCAATAGTTAAAAATATTTTTACAAAATATAGATAAAAAACACACAGGGGGGTATATTTACACCAGACAAAATCTGGGGAGGCGGACCTGCTCGGTGCTGGCACAGTAAATCAGCCACAAGTATCACATATATGATGGTAGTAATGGTGACACCAATATTAATAAAGGCTAAATAGCTCAGCACTGCACAACGATGATAAATTCATTGCAATCATTGATAAGTAACATGTAGCCACTTTACCGAGTATTCTCCCAAGGAGCTGGCACAAAAAGAAAAATGTATACAGTAGTGCAATAGATAATGCTAACAAACTGAAGGGACAAGTTAATATGAGCGGCCAGAGAGAGAGAGAGGTACCTATTAATGGATGGCAAGTGGACTCATGCTAATGGTCACAGAGATAATTACCTCAGTGTGGATGAAGACGCAGTGAAGTGCCTGATACCACCAGCAGGAGACAGGTGCGGATCCCCGGCGCCATTACTACCATCATATATGTGATACTTGTGGCTGATTTACTGTGCCAGCACCGAGCAGGTCCGCCTCCACAGATTTTGTCTGGTGTAAATATACCCCCCTGTGTGTTTTTTATCTATATTTTGTAAAAATATTTTTAACTATTGGAAATAAACATTATTATTTTTTTTATAATTATATTTCGCTTTCCTCACTTCATTTTTTCCTTTGGGATATACTTCTTTCACAAAGGAATATGTGAATCACACTTTTACAAATGTACACTAGCGCATGGCCGTGCGGTCATGCGAACCTTATATAGCTGCAGCATGTACATGACCTTCCCAGAAGGACCAATGGGAGGCTGCCACAGAAGTTGAGCACCTTCAGGATCTTCCTGGAGGACCAATGGGAACCGCTGCAGCATCTGAGCATGTGACCCTCGATCTCCAACGGGAGATCTTGCCCTGGGCATGCTCAGAAGGGGAAAAGCAGGACTTAGTCCCAGAAGCATCTGCTCGCCGCTGCCCAGCACTGGCTTCAATGGCAGAAGCTGGAAAAGCAGCAGTAACCCTATGCACAGAGTGAGACTGAGCAAGACAAGACGCTGGGACCGACGTCTCCGCTGAGCAGGCTCCACTGCAGCTGGAGAAGAATGGGAGACCGCAGCAGAGATGGTTCGAGATTCCCCCTGTGCAGAGGTGGGAACTCGACACCTAACAGCATGAGAACACCAAAAATCACAAAATGTTAGCGCAGACTTGAGTTGCGCCAAAATTATGTGACTTTTCAAAGCTTTATACCCCAGAATACCGATTTATAAGCTTTGATGAATCGTGCCCTAAAACTATACAAATATAACTTGGACAACAAAGAGTCAATGACATTCAGTATATATTAGTCAAACCAACATTAAAAGTGTAAGAGCATCAATATACATATAAACTATTGTCATTTATTAACTAATATGATCGTATATTAATTTAATAACCCTCTATGAAGGCAAGTTTAAAAGTTATACTTCTTGGATGTCAATGAAAATAGAACAATTCTCAGATTTAGACAGGCAAAATAGTATTTAATATTATATATGGTTTTATTATTGTGCATTATTAGAATCATTAATGCTGTCATTTTAATGGCTTCAGATATTTCAAAGAAAAATGAACAAAAGCACAGAGATTAGCTGATGTGCAAGTGGTATTTCATTAAAACAGAAACTATTTTGGTTATTTTTTCAATATACACTTTCTAGAAAAACAAATCTGAGATCTTTATTCACTTTGAAGTTCTGCTTGAAGAGAAATGAACCTTAGTAAAAAGCCAAAAGTCAAATAGAAAAAAAATTACAGATCCCAATTTTAAAAGATGATTTTACAATCTTAACCCCTTCATGACCGGGGGATTTTTCATTTTTCCGTGTTCGTTTTTCACTCCCCTCCTTCCCAGAGCCATAACTTTTTTATTTTTCCGTCAATTTGGCCATGTGAGGGCTTATTTTTTGCGGGACAAGTTGTACTTTTGAACGACATCATTGGTTTTAGCATGTCGTGTACTAGAAAACGGGAAAAAAATTCCAAGTGCGGTGAAATTGCAAAAAAAGTGCAATCCCACATTGGTTTTTTGTTTGGCTTTTTTGCTAGGTTCACTAAATGCTAAAACTGACCTGCCATTATGATTCTCCAGGTCAGTACGAGTTCACAGACACCAAACATGACTAGGTTATTTTTTATCTAAGTGGTGAAAAAAAATTCCAAACTTTGCTAAAAAAAAAAAAAAAAATTGCGCCATTTTCCGATACTCGTAGCGTCTCCATTTTTCGTGCTCTGGGGTCGGTTGAGGGCTTATTTTTTGCGTGCCGAGATGACGTTTTTAATGATAGCACTTCGGTGCAGATACGTTCTTTTGATCGCCCGTTATTGCATTTTAATGCAATGTCGCGGCGACCAAAAAAACGTAATTCTGGCGTTTCGAGTTTTTTTCCCGCTACGCTGTTTAGCGATCAGGTTAATACTTTTTTTATTTGATAGATCGGGCGATTCTGAGCGCGGCGATACCAAATATGCGTAGATTTGATATTTTTTTTATTGATTTATTTTGATTGGGGCGAAAGGGGGGTGATTTAAACTTTTAAGTTTTTTTTATTTTTTTCACATTTTTTTAAACTTTTTTTTTTAACTTTTGCCATGCTTCAATAGCCTCCATGAGAGGCTAGAAGCAGGCACAACCCGATCGGCTCTGCTACATAGCAGCGATCTGCTGATCGCTGCTATGTAGCAGAATTGCACGTGTGCTGTGAGCGCCGACCACAGGGTGGCGCTCACAGCGACGGGCAATCAGTAACCATAGAGGTCTCAAGGACCTCTATGGTTACAATATACAAGCATCGCCGACCCCCGATCATGTGACGGGGGTCGGCGATGACGTCATTTCCGGCCGCCCGGCCGGAAGCGGTAGTTAAATGCCGCTGTCTGCGTTTGACAGCGGCATTTAACTAGTTAATAGGTGCGGGCAGATCGCGATTCTGTCCGCGCCTATTACGGGCACATGTCAGCTGTTCAAAACAGCTGACATGTCCCGGCTTTGGTGCGGGCTCACCGCGGAGCCCTGCATCAAAGCAGGGGAGCCGGCATCGGACGGTATAGTACGTCCGATGCCGGTAAGGGGTTAATTCTTCTGTTTAAATAAATTATTTTTTTCTTAATCTGCATTAAGGAAATCATGGATTAATGAAAGAAATGTTATTCTTTATACAAGCACTATTTTGTGTACTGGAGTAGAAAAAGTATTACAATAAAGTCTAAAGAAAGAGAAATACCTAAAAATAGTTTGATTATTTTTGTTATGGGTGCAGTCAGGGGGCCATAAAAATCAGAATGAGATCGGATAGCAGTGCATGGACTGGCCAGCAGCTCTCCCTACCCGCTGGCCAGTCTGTCCACTGTGTTTCGATCTCATTCTATCTCCTTGTCATTATTAGCATATGTGCACATGTTGCTTTTGTATCACTTGAATTCTTTGCTATACATTTTACCCATACTAATGAGTGGGGAGGAATCCACAACCAAAATGTATATGTAAAAAAAATGTAAATATCTTTTGTGGTGTTTTACTGCTAGTACATCAAGATTTTCAGCAACATTTTCTGAATCCTGTGCACATTCCCTTAGATGGTAAAATAGGAGCAAGCACCAAAGCTGTGCCTATTTTGTCTGGCTGTAATATTGAGCCATGCTTGCCAATATTGTTGTTGGTAAATTAGGATCATCACAGGACTATCTTGGGGATGGTACCCTACATTACCCTTGATAACTGAAGGCTTAAATAGGCACAGCATCATAGACAGCCTTTCCCTATCACTAATAGTCAATAATTCTTTGATGCACTAATAATTTTAATGCATTACGCAAAAGATTAACTGACCTGATTGTGAAGTCATTTAGTGGGAGCAAAGAAAAAATAATTTTTTTTCTTTAAAAAACAGTCATTTTTAGCAGTGAATTGATAGAACCATTTATTGTTTTTCATCAAAGTTAAATATTTTATAGCAATTTTCATCTGCATACTGTAGTTGTGTATGGGCTTTAATTTTGTAGGACAAGTTGTATATTTTTCAGCCATCATATTAGGGTACATAAAAATGTTATTTTATAGGTGATTTAAAGAAGCAACAGCTATGCCATTTTTTGTGTTTTTTTAAGTTTTACTCTTTATTAGAGATTAGAAAATCTTTTGAAATTCCAATTTGTGAACTTTGGCAACTTTCCCAAAAGATTAGATTTGAGCTGAAGAAATTTGCAAGTTTGCACAAATTCCAATATTAGAAAGCTTGCAGTTGTTTGGAAAATGCAAAAGATAAAGGAAAAAGAGAGAGAGAACCCAGCTGAACATAAGAGCATATGCTTTAAAGCAGAGGTGGGCAATTAAGTTTCCAGAAGAGCTTCACGAGAGACTGTGATTGTTGTAGAGTGCTTAACCAATAGCCTGACATTGCTGCTGCCCAATGTTAATATTAACATATTATAACTATTTTGTATTAGGCTGGCGTCACACTCGGCGTAAGACAATACGGTCCGTATATTACGGCCGTAATACGCTGAAAAGTCCCCAAAATAGTGGTCCGTAGCTCCTCCGTAGACAGGATGTGTCAGCGTATTTTGCACATGGCATCCTCCGTATGTAATCCGTATGGCATCCGTACTGCGTGTTTTTCTCGCAGGCTTGCAAAACCGACATACGGCTATACAAGGGATCCATGTGTAAAAAAAAACATAAAAACATATATACTGTCTATATATATATATATATATATATATATATGTCAGTAGACACATATATGTATATATATTAATATTTCATACAGCGCGAGATAGCTTTAAAGCCGGTAATTCAATTGCCGGCTTTTGCTATCTCCTTCCTAAACCCGACATGATTTGAGACATGGTTTACATACAGTAAACCATCTCATATCCCCATTGTTTTTGCATATTCCACACTACTAATGTTCGTAGTGTGTATATGCAAAATTTGGCCGTTCTAGCTATTAAATTAAAGGGTTAAATGGCGGAAAAAATTGGCGTGGGCTCCCGCGCAATTTTCTCTGCCAGAGTAGTAAAGCCAGTGACTGAGGGCAGACATTAATAGCCTGGAGAGGGTCCATGGTTATTGGCACCCCCCTGGCTAAAAACATCTGCCCCCAGCCACCCCAGAAAAGGCACATCTGGAAGATGCGCCTATTCTGGCACTTGACCACTCTCTTCCCATTCCCGTGTAGCGGTGGGATATGGGGTAATGAAGGGTTAATGCCACCTTGCTATTGAAAGGTGACATTAAGCCAAATTAATAATGGAGAGGCGTCAATTATGACATTAATCCATTATTAATCCAATAGTAGTAAAGGGTTAAAAAAACACATTATTAAAAAGTATTTTAATGAAATAAAAACAAAGGTTGTTGTAATATTTTATTCTACGCTCAATCCATCTGAAGACCCTCGCTCTGTAACAAAGAGAAAATAATAAACCAACAATATACATACCTTCCGAAGATCTGCAACGTCCC
Source organism: Ranitomeya imitator (assembly GCF_032444005.1). Lineage (NCBI taxonomy): Eukaryota > Metazoa > Chordata > Amphibia > Anura > Dendrobatidae > Ranitomeya > Ranitomeya imitator. Next base: position 268,511,535 of record NC_091287.1, on the reverse strand, counting down.
ATGATGTAAATCCATCTGAAGGGGTTAAAATATTTTACAGCCAGGAGCTCTGCTAATGCAGCGGTGCTCATGGCTGCAAAACCACGGGGAATGAAGGTAAAGTAGGTCAATGACCTATATTTACCTTCATTTGCGGTGTCCGAATGCAGGCTGATTTTCACGGACTGTCAGGAAGGAGAAGGTGGAAAAAACTTTTGTTTTTTTCTCTACATATCAAACTCTGATCAAGACTAATCAAAATATTTGGTCCATTTATCTTATGCTTGAAAAAAACAGAGGTTTCTGAATGATGCCTTACTATACTGCCTAGTATACATTTTTGTTTTTGTTTCTTTCTAGAGGGCATTGTTTTAATAATTTGCTTTATTGGGTGTTCACATGACAAAATAGCATTTTTCATTGTCTTATTAATTTTATCTATAGCATTCATCAGTTAGTTTTACAGCATTGGTCGTTACTAGGGTTGAGCGACCTTGACCTTTTTAGAGTCGAGCCGTGTTTCGCGAAACCCGACTATCTTAGAAGTCGAGTCGAGTGGAATCGGCCGATTATCGCGAAAAGTCGGGTATCGACCGAAACACGAAACCCAATGCAAGTCAATGGGGGAGCATAGTCGGCAGTGAGTGGAGGCCAGGAAAACACCTACACTGCCCATTTTAATGGCAAAAACATCCATTCTTGTTACAGAAGCTTGTCAATCGTAATTTACCTTATAATAATTGGAAGGCATTTGAAATTGGGGGTCATTTGGCTAAAGTTGTGGGGGGTAGGGCTGGTTCAAGTAATTAGTGGGCCCAGGAAATCTGGACCACGTCACGGCAGTGGAGCAGGGAGAGGTAAGTATTTCAACTTTGCAAGTGCTGTGATCCTGAGCAAGCAGGGGGGGCCCACTCGTTGGCATTGGCACTGGCACAGGGCCCCTCAAAGTACAGCGGTGTGTTTGCACGGCGGGGGCGCCTCCCACCGGCAGCAACACTTTTGCGTACTATGAGAGGCCCTGTGCCAGTGACGTCGCCAACTAGTATTCCTCCCCCCACCTGATGAAGGAACCTGCACTTTCATCTGCACCTTCCTCTTTGTCCCCGTGTAAGGTGGTATGGTATGCGGGAAGAAGAACCTGACTTTCAGCAGGGTCACAATCTTGCTGTGTAGCGTGCACAGGGAATGTTGCGTTATGGGTAAATGTACCAGCAGACTCATCTATCACTGGCTGGGCAATGGGCAGGATGAGGAGGAAACACAGATATAGGCCCAAAGAATAAAGTTGGCTAAATGCAGTTCAAAATTGGTAACACAGGACTAACCAGGGGGCATTGCAGTGGAGGACAACTGGAATGAGAGGCTGACACAGAGAGTAGGCCCAAATCAGTAAGTAGTCGAAATGCAGTTCAAAATTGGCAACCGTAGTAAACAGGTGGCACAGCTTTGTTCAGTGGAGGAGAACAGCAAGGAGTGGCAGACACCGATAGTAGGCCCCAACCCAACTAGTAGGCCAAATGCAGTCTAACATTAACAACTACTTAACGAGAGCCTGAAAATGGAATTTCAGGACAGGAAACCAGGAGAACAGCAAGGAGCGGCAGACACTGTTAGTAGGCCCCAAACCAACTAGTACGCCAAATGCAGTTGTTCCATTTAACCACTATTTAATAAGAGCCTGAAGATAGAAGCTCAGGAAAGGCAACCTGGAGAACACCTTGGAGTGGAAGACACCGTCTCCACACTCCATACCCAATTTGTAGGCCTAATGCAGTGTAGTTTCCAACAACTACTAAACGAGAGCATTAAGATTGAAGCAATGGAGAGGAAACCTGGGGAACACCTTGGAGTGGAACACACCGTCTCTACACCCCATACCCAATTTGTAGGCCTAATGCAGTGTAGTTTGCAACAACTACTAAACGAGAGTAGGAAGATCGAAGCAATGTGGACGAAACCTGGGGCACACCTTGGGGCGGCAGACACCGTTAGTAGGCCCTACCAAAGTTGTAGCCCCAAGGCAGTTTTAAAATTCCTAGAGGCTGAAAACAAGACTATTGACGCTCAGCTTTTTTCAAAGGAACACAGCTCTATTGAGTGGCGCAGACAGACACAGGTAGTAGGCCTTAAACAAAAAATGTGGCTCACTGCAGCTTAAAAAAGGTTACAGGGGTACACAGGCAGCATTGCTCTGGGCAGTGGAGGACAATTTCAATAGTGGACCGCAGACAGACTTTGTACGCCTACTATTAAAAAAAGGGTGCTCTATGCAATTAAAAATAGGTTCCAGGGGTACACGGGCAGAGATGCCACACACGCAGGACTGTCACTCAAGCAGTGGTCTGGTCAGTGGAGGAGTAGTAGAAAGAACGGGCCGCAGACAGGCTTCCAAGGCCTAACATAAAAAGATATTGGGCTGTAGGCACTTTTAAATAGGTTCCAGGGGTACACAGGCAGCAGTGGTCTGGTCAGTGTAGGAGTAGTAGAAAGAACAGGCCGCAGACAGGCTTCGAAGGCCTAACATAAAAAAATATTGGGCTGTAGGCACTTTAACATTGGTTCCAGGGGTACACGGGCAGCAGTAGACTGGTCAGTGTAGTAGTAGTAAAAAGAACGGGCCGCAGACAGGCTTCGAAGGCCTAACATAAAAAAATATTGGGCTGTAGGCACTTTTAAATAGGTTCCAGGGGTACACAGGCAGCAGTGGTCTGGTCAGTGTAGGAGTAGTAGAAAGAACGGGCCACAGACAGGCTTCGAAGGCCTAACATAAAAAAATATTGGGCTGTAGGCACTTTAACATTGGTTCCAGGGGTACACGGGCAGCAGTAGACTGGTCAGTGTAGTAGTAGTAGAAAGAATGGGCCGCAGACAGGCTTCGAAGGCCTAACATAAAAAATATTGGGCTGTAGGTACTTTTAAATAGGTTCCAGGGGTACACAGGCAGCAGTGGTGTGGTCAGTGTAGGAGTAGTAGAAAGAACGGGCCGCAGACAGGCTTCGAAGGCCTAACATAAAAAAATATTGGGCTGTAGGCACTGTAACATTGGTTCCAGGGGTACATGGGCAGCAGTAGACTGGTCAGTGTAGTAGTAGTAGAATGAACGGGCCGCAGACAGGCTTCGAAGGCCTAACATAAAAAATATTGGGCTGTAGGCACTTTTAAATAGGTTCCAGGGGTACACGAGCAGCAGTGGTCTGGTCAGTGTAGGAGTAGTAGAAAGAACGGGCCGCAGACAGGATGCGAAGGCCTAACATAAAAAAATATTGGGCTGTAGGCACTTTAACATTGGTTCAAGGGGTACACGGGCAGCAGTAGACTGGTCAGTGTAGTAGTAGTAGAAAGAACGGGCCGCAGACAGGCTTCGAAGGCCTAACATAAAAAAATATTGGGCTGTAGGCACTTTTAAATATGTTCCAGGGGTACACAGGCAGCAGTGGTCTGGTCAGTGTAGGAGTAGTAGAAAGAACGGGCCGCAGACAGGCTTCAAAGGCCTAACATAAAAAAATATTGGGCTGTAGGCACTTTAACTTTGGTTCCAGGGGTACACGGGCAGCAGTAGACTGGTCAGTGGAGGCCTAGTGGAAGGAGGGACCGCAGACAGGCTTCGAAGGCCTAACATAATAAATTGGGCTGGCTGTAGGCAATTTAAAATTGGTTCCAGGGGTACACGGGCAGCAGTGGTCTGGTCAGTGGAGGCCTAGTGGAAGGAGGGACCGCAGACAGGCTTCGAAGGCCTAACATAATAAATTGGGCTGGCTGTAGGCAATTTAAAATTGGTTCCAGGGGTACACGGGCAGCAGTGGTCTGGTCAGCGGAGGCCGATTGTAATGAGTGTCTGCCAGTTAGTAGTCCAAAACAATAAATAAATGTGAATGTCTCGCATTAAAACAAAACTAAAACACTAAAGGGTGCAATCATTAGGTACAGGGGTGGGATCCTCTGCGTAGTTTCAGACCTACTAATTTAGCGCAAAGTATTTACTGTGGTAAATAGAGGACACTGCCCCTGACTATGTTAAGCACCATCATACATGTCAACACAATGGTATTGTCAGTGGCAGGAATGGAAGGATGTCAGTGCATAGACTAAACATTGGTGGAAGTGTGAGAGATAACTGTGGAAGTGGTAGAGCAATGTTTGACCTGGGGGTGGGTGAACTCTCTTGTGGCCGGCGGTACAGGCCCAGGGCCCCTCATGTTACAACAGTGTGTATGACGTTGGGTGCGCACCACCACCGCCAGAGACACTTTATTGTACTATGAGGGACCCAGTGGCAGTGCTGTCGACCAAAAGCGGGCACACCCACCTCTTCAGACAAACAGCACTCTCAAGGGTGCTTGCGCCAAGTGGCGATACCACGGCCCAGTGTGGGGAGTTTGGCCATTTAGGGAGGTGTAAACATGTCGTATGCTGGACAATCAGCTGCAGCAAATTAAGACATTAGAAAAGTAATTCACAGTAGTCCACAGGCAAGAGCTTTTCATAGGAAAGCTAGGTGTCGGCCGGGCAAGGTGGGGCAAAAGAATTCGAAATCCAGTTGTGGTTCATTTTAATGAATGTTAGATCATCAACATTTTGGGTAGCCAGACGAGTCCTTTTTTCGGTTAGTATTGAACCTGCAGCACTGAATACTCTTTCTGATAGGACACTAGCTGCCGGGCAAGCAAGCTCCTGCAATGCATATTCTGCCAATTCTGGCCAGGTGTCTAATTTTGATGCCCAGTAATCAAATGGGAATGACGGTTGAGGGAGAACATCGATAAGGGATGAAAAATAGTTTGTAACCATACTGGACAAATGTTGTCTCCTGTCACTTTCAATTGATGCAGCAGTACCTGTCCTGTCTGCGGTCATAGCAAAATCACTCCACAACCTGGTCAGAAAACCCCTCTGTCCAACGCCACTTCTGATGTGTGCAACCCTAACACTCCTGGTCTGCTGCCCCCTGGAGCTCGTGTGAGAACGATCACGGGCGCTGTGTGCTGGGAATGCCTGAAGCAAACGGTCAACAAGAGTTGATTGTTTGGTTGCTAATATTAGTTCCAAGTTCTCATGTGGCATAATATTTTGCAATTTGCCTTTATAGCGAGGATCAAGGAGGCAGGCCAACCAGTAATCGTCATCGTTCATCATTTTAGTAATGCGTGTGTCCCTTTTGAGGATACGTAAGGCATAATCTGCCATGTGGGCCAAAGTTCCAGTTGTCAAATCTGCGGTTGTGATTGGTTGAGGGGCATTTTCAGGCAAATCTACGTCACTTGTGTCCCTCAAAAAACCAGAACCCGGCCTTGCCACGCAACCAATTTCCAGTGCCCCCGGGAAAGCTTCCTCATTAAAAATATACTCATCCCCATCATCCTCCTCGTCCTCCACCTCCTCTTCGCCCGCTAACTCGTCCTGTACACTGCCCTGACCAGACAATGGCTGACTGTCATCAAGGCTTTCCTCTTCCTCTGGTACAGACGCCTGATCCTTTATGTGCATCAAACTTTGCATCAGCAGACACATTAGGGGGATGCTCATGCTTATTATGGCGTTGTCTGCACTAACCAGCCGTGTGCATTCCTCAAAACACTGAAGGACTTGACACATGTCTTGTATCTTCGACCACTGCACACCTGACAACTCCATGTCTGCCATCCTACTGCCTGCCCGTGTATGTGTATCCTCCCACAAAAACATAACAGCCCGCCTCTGTTCGCACAGTCTCTGAAGCATGTGCAGTGTTGAGTTCCACCTTGTTGCAACGTCTATGATTAGGCGATGCTGGGGAAGGTTCAAAGACCGCTGATAGGTCTGCATACGGCTGGAGTGTACAGGCGGACGGCGGATATGTGAGCAAAGTCCACGCACTTTGAGGAGCAGGTCAGAGAACCCAGGATAAGTTTTCAATAAGCACTGCACCACCAGGATTAAGGTGTGAGCCAGGCAAGGAATGTGTTTCAGTTGGGAAAGGGAGATGGCAGCCATGAAATTCCTTCCGTTATCACTCACTACCTTGCCTGCCTCAAGATCTACTGTGCCCAGCCACGACTGCGTTTCTTTCTGCAAGAACTCGGACAGAACTTCCGCGGTGTGTCTGTTGTCGCCCAAACACTTCATAGCCAATACAGCCTGCTGACGCTTGCCAGTAGCTGGCCCATAATGGGACAACTGGTGTGCAACAGTGTCAGCTGCCGATGGAGTGGTTGGGCAACTGCGGTCTGTGGAAGAGCTCTCGCTTCTGCAGGAGGACGAGGAGGAGGAGGAGGGGGTGCGAACACCTACAGCCAAATGTTTCCTAGACCGTGGGCTAGGCACAACTGTCCCGAAATTGATGTCCCCTGTGGACCCTGCATCCACCACATTCACCCAGTGTGCCGTGATGGACACGTAACGTCACTGGCCATGCCTACTGGTCCATACATCTGTAGTCAGGTGCACCTTTGTACTCACAGATTGCCTGAGTGCATGGACGATGCGCTGTTTAACATGCTGGTGCAGGGCTGGGATGGCTTTTCTGGAAAAAAAGTGTCGACTGGGTAGCTCGTAGCGTGGTTCAGCGTACTCCATTAAGGTTTTGAAAGCTTCGCTTTCAACTAACCGGTAGGGCATCATCTCTAACGAGATTAGTCTAGCTATGTGGGCATTAAAACCCTGTGTACGCGGATGCGAGGATAAGTACTTCCTTTTTCTAACCAGAGTCTCATGTAGGGTGAGCTGGACTGGAGAGCTGGAGATCGTGGAACTAGCGGGTGTGCCGGTGGACATGGCAGACTGAGAGACGGTTGGAGACGGTATTGTTTCCGCCGGTGCCCTAGATGCAGTATTTCCTCCTACAAAACTGGTGATTCCCTGACCCTGACTGCTTTGGGCTGGCAAAGAAACCTGCACAGATACTGCCGGTGGTGTGGAAAATGGTGGCCTTACAGTGACGGAAGGGATGTTGCGTTGCTGACTAGCTTCATTGGCCGAGGGTGCTACAACCTTAAGGGACGTTTGGTAGTTAGTCCAGGCTTGCAAATGCATGGTGGTTAAATGTATATGCATGCAACTTGTATTGAGACTTTTCAGATTCTGACCTCTGCTTAAGCTAGTTGAACATTTTTGACAGATGACTTTGCGCTGATCAATTGGATGTTGTTTAAAAAAATGCCAGACTGCACTCTTCCTAGCATCGGATCCCTTTTCAGGAATTGCAGACTGAGCTTTAACCGGATGGCCACGCTGTCCTCCAACAGGTTTTGGCTTTGCCACGCGTTTTGGGCCAGATACGGGCCCGGCAGATGGAACCTGTTGCGATGTTGATGCCTGCTGCGGCCCCTCCTCCACCTCCGCTTCAAAACTACTGCCGCCTGCACCCTGTTCCCCCAATGGCTGCCAATCGGGGTCAACAACTGGGTCATCTATAACCTCCTCTTCTAGCTCGTGTGCAACTTCGTCTGTGTCACCGTGTCGGTCGGTGGTATAGCGTTCGTGACGGGGCAACATAGTCTCATCAGGGTCTGATTGTGGATCAGTACCCTGAGAGGGCAATGTTGTGGTCTGAGTCAAAGGACCAACATAGTAGTCTGGCTGTGGCTGTGCATCAGTGCACTCCATGTCAGAATCTACTTGTAATGGGCATGGCCTGTTAACTGTTTCACTTTCTAAGCCAGGGACGGTATGTGTAAAGAGCTCCATGGAGTAACCCGTTGTGTCGCCTGCTGCATCTTTCTCTCTTGTTGTTGTTTTTGCTGAAGAAGACAAGGAAGCGACTTGTCCCTGACCGTGAACATCCACAAACGACACGCTGCTTTTACATTTACCAGTTTCAGAAGAGGAGGCAAAAGAGCTAGAGGCTGAGTCAGCAAGGTAAGCCAAAACTTGCTGTTGCTGCTCCGGCTTTAAAAGCGGTTTTCCTACTCCCAGAAAAGAGAGCGTTCGAGGCCTTGTGTAGCCAGACGACGAACCTGGCTCCACAGCTCCAGACTTAGGTGGAATATTTTTTTTCCCACGACCACCTGATGCTCCACTACCACTACCATCATTACCAGCTGACAATGAACGCCCACAGCCACGACCTCTTGCACCAGACTTCCTCATTGCTTTAAAAACTTAACCAAAGTAACTTTATTTGTTGCTGTCAAACAACTTACACGGTGAGCTATAACTTCAGTATGATTTCGATATCCCTTTACAGGTTGGTGAGACCGCAAGGAAAATCAGGCACAATGTTACACACTCTGTTTTCTGTGGCACCAAATCACAGAGATGCCACACACGCAGGACTGTCACTCAAGCACAAATGTCAATATTAATCTCCCTTTTTTTTTTTCAGGGAGACTTTAGAAACAAAATAAAATAAAATGATTTTTTCAGGAAGAATTTAGAAACCAGATAAAATAAAATGATTTTTTAAGGGAGAATTTAGAAACCAAATAAAAAAAAATAGGCTTTCTATGGCCCACTGAGTGAGAGATGGCACACACAGGAGTCAGGAGTGGCACACAAGCCCAGAGGCCAATATTTATCTCCCACTGATTGATTTATTGATTTTTTCAAGTAGAATTTAGAACCCAAATCAACCAAAAAAATAAATAGGCTTTCTATGGCCCACTGAGTGAGAGATGGCACACACAGGAGTCAGGAGTGGCACACAAGCCCAGAGGCCAATATTTATCTCCCACTGATTGATTTATTGATTTTTTCAGGTAGAATTTACAACCCAAATCAACCAAAAAAATAAATAGGCTTTCTCTGGCCCACTATTTGAGAGAGAGAGATGGCACACCCAGGAGTCAAGACTGGCACACAAGCAGAAAGGGCAATATTAATCTCCTACTGATTTTTTTTTTCAGGGAGACTTTAGAAACAAAATAAAATAAAATGATTTTTTCAGGAAGAATTTAGAAACCAAATAAAAAAAAAATAGGCTTTCTATGGCCCACTGAGTGAGAGATGGCACACACAGGAGTCAGGAGTGGCACACAAGGCCAGAGGCCAATATTTATCTCCCACTGATTGATTTAGTGATTTTTTCAGGTAGAATTTAGAACCCAAATCAACCAAAAAAATAAATAGGCTTTCTATGGCCCACTGAGTGAGAGATGGCACACACAGGAGTCAGGAGTGGCACACAAGCCCAGAGGCCAATATTTATCTCCCACTGATTTATTTAGTGATTTTTTCAGGTAGAATTTAGAACCCAAATCAACCAAAAAAATAAATAGGCTTTCATGGCCCACTGAGTGAGAGATGGCACACACAGGAGTCAGGAGTGGCACACAAGCCCAGAGGCCAATATTTATCTCCCACTGATTGATTTAGTGATTTTTTCAGGTAGAATTTAGAACCCAAATCAACCAAAAAACTAAATAGGCTTTCTATGGCCCACTCAGTGAGAGATGGCACACAGAGGAGTCAGGAGTGGCACACAAGCCCAGAGGCCAATATTTATCTCCCACTGATTGATTTATTGATTTTTTCAGGTAGAATTTAGAACCCAAATCAACCAAAAAAAATAAATAGGCTTTCTATGGCCCACTGAGTGAGAGATGGCACACACAGGAGTCAGGAGTGGCACACAAGCCCAGAGGCCAATATTTATTTCCCACTGATTGATTTAGTGATTTTTTCAGGTAGAATTTAGAACCCAAATCAACCAAAAAAATAAATAGGCTTTCTATGGCCCACTGAGAGAGAGATGGCACACACAGGAGTCAGGAGTGGCACACAAGCCCAGAGGCCAATATTTATCTCCCACTGATTTATTTAGTGATTTTTTCAGGTAGAATTTAGAACCCAAATCAACCAAAAAAATAAATAGGCTTTCTATGGCCCACTGAGTGAGAGATGGCACACACAGGAGTCAGGAGTGGCACACAAGCCCAGAGGCCAATATTTATCTCCCACTGATTGATTTAGTGATTTTTTCAGGTAGAATTTAGAACCCAAATCAACCAAAAAAATAAATAGGCTTTCTATGGCCCACTGAGTGAGAGATGGCACACACAGGAGTCAGGAGTGGCACACAAGCCCAGAGGCCAATATTTATCTCCCACTGATTTATTTAGTGATTTTTTCAGGTAGAATTTAGAACCCAAATCAACCAAAAAAATAAATAGGCTTTCTATGGCCCACTGAGTGAGAGATGGCACACACAGGAGTCAGGAGTGGCACACAAGCCCAGAGGCCAATATTTATCTCCCACTGATTGATTTAGTGATTTTTTCAGGTAGAATTTAGAACCCAAATCAACCAAAAAAATAAATAGGCTTTCTATGGCCCACTCAGTGAGAGATGGCACACAGAGGAGTCAGGAGTGGCACACAAGCCCAGAGGCCAATATTTATCTCCCACTGATTGATTTATTGATTTTTTCAGGTAGAATTTAGAACCCAAATCAACCAAAAAAAATAAATAGGCTTTCTATGGCCCACTGAGTGAGAGATGGCACACACAGGAGTCAGGAGTGGCACACAAGCCCAGAGGCCAATATTTATTTCCCACTGATTGATTTAGTGATTTTTTCAGGTAGAATTTAGAACCCAAATCAACCAAAAAAATAAATAGGCTTTCTATGGCCCACTGAGAGAGAGATGGCACACACAGGAGTCAGGAGTGGCACACAAGCCCAGAGGCCAATATTTATCTCCCACTGATTTATTTAGTGATTTTTTCAGGTAGAATTTAGAACCCAAATCAACCAAAAAAATAAATAGGCTTTCTATGGCCCACTGAGTGAGAGATGGCACACACAGGAGTCAGGAGTGGCACACAAGCCCAGAGGCCAATATTTATCTCCCACTGATTGATTTAGTGATTTTTTCAGGTAGAATTTAGAACCCAAATCAACCAAAAAAATAAATAGGCTTTCTATGGCCCACTGAGTGAGAGATGGCACACACAGGAGTCAGGAGTGGCACACAAGCCCAGAGGCCAATATTTATCTCCCACTGATTTATTTAGTGATTTTTTCAGGTAGAATTTAGAACCCAAATCAACCAAAAAAATAAATAGGCTTTCTATGGCCCACTGAGTGAGAGATGGCACACACAGGAGTCAGGAGTGGCACACAAGCCCAGAGGCCAATATTTATCTCCCACTGATTGATTTAGTGATTTTTTCAGGTAGAATTTAGAACCCAAATCAACCAAAAAACTAAATAGGCTTTCTATGGCCCACTGAGTGAGAGATGGCACACACAGGAGTCAGGAGTGGCACACAAGCCCAGAGGCCAATATTTATCTCCCACTGATTGATTTAGTGATTTTTTCAGGTAGAATTTAGAACCCAAATCAACCAAAAAACTAAATAGGCTTTCTATGGCCCACTCAGTGAGAGATGGCACACAGAGGAGTCAGGAGTGGCACACAAGCCCAGAGGCCAATATTTATCTCCCACTGATTGATTTATTGATTTTTTCAGGTAGAATTTAGAACCCAAATCAACCAAAAAAAATAAATAGGCTTTCTATGGCCCACTGAGTGAGAGATGGCACACACAGGAGTCAGGAGTGGCACACAAGCCCAGAGGCCAATATTTATTTCCCACTGATTGATTTAGTGATTTTTTCAGGTAGAATTTAGAACCCAAATCAACCAAAAAAATAAATAGGCTTTCTATGGCCCACTGAGAGAGAGATGGCACACACAGGAGTCAGGAGTGGCACACAAGCCCAGAGGCCAATATTTATCTCCCACTGATTTATTTAGTGATTTTTTCAGGTAGAATTTAGAACCCAAATCAACCAAAAAAATAAATAGGCTTTCTATGGCCCACTGAGTGAGAGATGGCACACACAGGAGTCAGGAGTGGCACACAAGCCCAGAGGCCAATATTTATCTCCCACTGATTGATTTAGTGATTTTTTCAGGTAGAATTTAGAACCCAAATCAACCAAAAAAATAAATAGGCTTTCTATGGCCCACTGAGTGAGAGATGGCACACACAGGAGTCAGGAGTGGCACACAAGCCCAGAGGCCAATATTTATCTCCCACTGATTTATTTAGTGATTTTTTCAGGTAGAATTTAGAACCCAAATCAACCAAAAAAATAAATAGGCTTTCTATGGCCCACTGAGTGAGAGATGGCACACACAGGAGTCAGGAGTGGCACACAAGCCCAGAGGCCAATATTTATCTCCCACTGATTGATTTAGTGATTTTTTCAGGTAGAATTTAGAACCCAAATCAACCAAAAAAATAAATAGGCTTTCTATGGCCCACTCAGTGAGAGATGGCACACAGAGGAGTCAGGAGTGGCACACAAGCCCAGAGGCCAATATTTATCTCCCACTGATTGATTTATTGATTTTTTCAGGTAGAATTTAGAACCCAAATCAACCAAAAAAAATAAATAGGCTTTCTATGGCCCACTGAGTGAGAGATGGCACACACAGGAGTCAGGAGTGGCACACAAGCCCAGAGGCCAATATTTATTTCCCACTGATTGATTTAGTGATTTTTTCAGGTAGAATTTAGAACCCAAATCAACCAAAAAAATAAATAGGCTTTCTATGGCCCACTGAGAGAGAGATGGCACACACAGGAGTCAGGAGTGGCACACAAGCCCAGAGGCCAATATTTATCTCCCACTGATTTATTTAGTGATTTTTTCAGGTAGAATTTAGAACCCAAATCAACCAAAAAAATAAATAGGCTTTCTATGGCCCACTGAGTGAGAGATGGCACACACAGGAGTCAGGAGTGGCACACAAGCCCAGAGGCCAATATTTATCTCCCACTGATTGATTTAGTGATTTTTTCAGGTAGAATTTAGAACCCAAATCAACCAAAAAAATAAATAGGCTTTCTATGGCCCACTGAGTGAGAGATGGCACACACAGGAGTCAGGAGTGGCACACAAGCCCAGAGGCCAATATTTATCTCCCACTGATTTATTTAGTGATTTTTTCAGGTAGAATTTAGAACCCAAATCAACCAAAAAAATAAATAGGCTTTCTATGGCCCACTGAGTGAGAGATGGCACACACAGGAGTCAGGAGTGGCACACAAGCCCAGAGGCCAATATTTATCTCCCACTGATTGATTTAGTGATTTTTTCAGGTAGAATTTAGAACCCAAATCAACCAAAAAACTAAATAGGCTTTCTATGGCCCACTGAGTGAGAGATGGCACACACAGGAGTCAGGAGTGGCACACAAGCCCAGAGGCCAATATTTATCTCCCACTGATTGATTTATTGATTTTTTCAGGTAGAATTTAGAACCCAAATCAACCAAAAAAAATAAATAGGCTTTCTATGGCCCACTGAGTGAGAGATGGCACACACAGGGATGGCACTCTAGCAGAAATGCCAATCTTAATCTCCCACAAAAAAAAAAAAAAACAGGGACTGTCCTACAATTACTATCTCCCTGCAGTAATCTCAGCCAGGTATGGCAGGCAGCAATAAGGAGTGGACTGATGCAAAAAATTAAATAAAAAGTGTGGACAAACAAAAAAGATAGCTGTGCAGAAAGGAAGGAACAAGAGGATTTGTGCTTTGAAAAAAGCAGTCGGTTTGCACAGCGGCGTACACACAGCAATGCAGCTATCAGGGAGCCTTCTAGGGCAGCCCAATGAGCTACAGCGCTGAGAAAAAAAAATGTAGCTTCCACTATCCCTGCACACCGATGGTGGTGTTGGACAGTGGAAATCGCTACAGCACAAGCGGTTTGGTGGTTAATGGACCCTGCCTAACGCTATCCCTGCTTCTGACAAAGCGGCAGCAACCTCTACCTAAGCTCAGATCAGCAGCAGTAACATGGCGGTCGGCGGGAACGCCCCTTTATAGCCCCTGTGATGCCGCAGACAGCAAGCCAATCACTGCAATGCCATTCTCTAAGATGGTGGGGACCAGGACCTATGTCATCACGCTGCCCACACTCTGCTTTCACCTTCATTGGCTGAGAAATGGCGCTTTTCGCGTCATTAAAACGCGACTTTGGCGCGAAAGTCGCGTACCGCATGGCCGACCCCGCAAAGGGGTCGGGTTTCATGAAACCCGACTTTGCCAAAAGTCGGCGACTTTTGAAAATGAACGACCCGTTTCGCTCAACCCTAGTCGTTACCAATTATGTATAATGTTTAAAATACTGTTGGATATCGTAAAGCATTTTATAATAAGAACATATGATGTTTTTGCATTTTCATTTTTTTGAACATTTAAAGAACGCATTTATTTTTACCCTTTTTTTAGTCTCACTAGTGGAACTGACAATGAAATCAGTTGTATAATACATATTTTTCAGTAACATCTGGCATACCTTCTATAAGGCTCTACCTGTGGCAATAATAACAAAATAAGGTGTATATCAATAATTCTAGAGCCAGTGCTGTGAGTTTACGGCAGATAATACAAAGCAGATGGAAACATTTTCACATTGTAAGAGAGCTTCTTTAGAAAAAAAATGAAACACAATATACTGTATTTTGCAAAAGTATTATGTCCGTACTCATGCAGAATTTCTGCAATCTGAATGCACAGTGAATGGAATCAACCCTCCCCAATAAATACATAACATGGATGTATTGACATGTATCTTTCAATGGTTCTTAAAAAAAAATATTCTCTAGCAACAAATAATCCCTGACCATCCACCGTATGGTTATGTCAACCCGAAAATATAGAACTCTTGGAATGTAGTGACACTAAAAAAAGATTACACATATTCGGTACTCCTTTAATCCTAACAACCCATAACTTTTAGTTAATTTGCTATTTATGCTGCTTGATAGATGATGCAAATTTAAGGCACCAAAAAAGAAAAACAGTGTGAGTCCTACAAAAACACATCCATAGACATTTAGAGCAACAGAAAATAAAATAAAAAACGGGAAGCTAAATTAATAAATATAATATAACATTGGAAAAATGAAAACAAAAAATGTCTTGACCTTAAAGAGACTTTCCAAGGATATAAATGGCTGTTTAAATGTGGTTAAAATGCAAATTACCATAACAAGATGTTTTGATTATGATAACAGCTCCGATGTCCTGATTTCAGTGTTGGCCTTCTCCATTTCTAGGTTCATTCAATGTAGGAAAGTGAGTAGTTGCTTGTGTAATATAAGTATATGACCTGCATGTATTGAATAGATAAGAGGCATAGATAGGTTATCTGGTATATGATTCAATATTTTTTTATTATACTAAAATTAGATTTCTTTCTTTCTTTCTTTCTTTCTTTCTTTCCTTCTTTCTTTCTTTCTTTCTCTCTTTCTTTCTTTCTTTCTTTCTTTCTTTCTTTCTTTCTTTCTTTCTTTCTTTCTTTCTTTCTTTCTTTCTTTCTTTCTCTTTCCTAGAATAGAATTACCTAAATGAAAGGGCTACTTGATTATTCAGAAAACATTTTTTCCCAGACCACTTGAGATATTAATGGTCTTGGGAAAACGGTTCCAATAAATCTTCTGTATGCATGAGATGCATTGTAAACACAGTGTTTAAGAATTTTCTGGACCATAGGGGGAAATTATCATGAAAATCCATGTAATTAGTTTCCCGGCTGCTAAGCAATATTGCAGCTTCTTTTTAATCAACATTACTAAATATGATATAAAATGTTTCTTCTCTGGCACTTATCCCTTTCCCTACTGCTCTGATTCTTACTTATATACAGGAAATTCATTCAGGTTGTCTTTTCAGAATAAAAAGATAGATAGGTGATAGATAGATAGATAGATAGATAGATAGATAGATAGATAGATAGATAGATAGATAATAGATAGATGATAGATAGACATTAGATAGATAGATATTAGATAGATAGATAGATAGATAGATAGATAGATAGATAGATAGATAGATAGATAGATAGATAGATAAATTTTAGATAGATAGATAGATATTAGATAGATAGATATTAGATAGATAGATAGATAGATAGATAGATATAGGATAGATAGATAGATAGATAGATAGATAGATAGATAGATAGATAGATAGATAGATAGATATGGGATAGATAGATATGGGATAGATAGATAGATATGGGATAGATAGATATTAGATAGATAGATATTAGATAGATAGATATTAGATAGATAGATATTAGATAGATAAATTTTAGATAGATAGATATTAGATAGATAGATATTAGATAGATAGATAGATATGGGATAGATAGATAGATAGATAGATAGATAGATAGATAGATATGGGATAGATAGATATTAGATAGATAAATTTTAGATAGATAGATATTAGATAGATAGATATTAGATAGATATTAGATAGATAGATAGATAGATAGATAGATAGATAGATAGATAGATAGATAGATAGATAGATATGGGATAGATAGATAGATAGATAGATATGGGATAGATAGATATGGGATAGATAGATAGATAGATAGATAGATAGATAGATAGATAGATAGATAGATAGATAGATAGATAGATAGATATGAGATGGATAAATAGATAGATAGATATGAGATGGATAGATAGATAGATATGGGATAGATATGGGATAGATAGATAGATAGATAGATAGATAGATAGATAGATAGATAGATAGATAGATAGATAGATAGATAGATGTCTTCATTTCTATTGCAACACATGCTTTGATGCAAAATATATATTTTTTCACATTATAAAACACCTTTAAGCAGGGTAAGGGTTTTTCTGTTGCTTTTTTTTCAGATTTTGATTTTAGTCCCATGAAAGCATAACATTCTATGAGCTGGATTGCTTGTTTGTTAGCAAAATATTGCTATGAATCATATTAGCCCTGCCTGTAGGAAAATGTCGGACCTGGGTGCTATCATTGTTTCCAGTTGCTACATAAGGACTCTGGCTGGTATACGGTTTGCACAATGCCTGTGCTCCTGCAATCACCATGACATACTGTTAAGTCAATTGGTGAGAACACGCTTTTTACTATGGTAAGATAACATATCACATCAATGGGTGAACACTATATTGAATGCAATCTGTCAGAATGGTTCACCTCCCCTAAACAGTTTATAAGGTCATGTTGCTTTCTGGAATATGAGATAATACCAGCCAAACATTGGTGCAATCTGTTGCTCACTGACTGAAAAATTGTGGTTTTAATTCATATGGCAATGTGTTTTAAATGCTCAGGGCATGGGGAAGCGCTTTCGAAGCCTCTACTGTCCCAGCGCTATCCCCCATTAAGCTCCGCCTTCCTCTGCTTGACTGACAGCTCACTGTCTTGACTAAACAGCTTGTGCGCTGTCAGTCAAGCGAAAGAAAGTGGGACTTGAAGGGGAATAAAAAAATGAATGCAGATTTATGGGAAGTGCTTTGATACACCCAGAGCAGTAAAGATTCATTAAGACATGAATAAAAACTGCATTTTTTTTATATTGCACAGAGAACAACAGATTGCATGTGTAAAGGTGCTGCATAACATTATCGTTCAAAGAACAACATGAATATATTGTATAAACAGTATGGTGGGTGGATCGTGCTGAAAGATTCTCTTTAAGAATTTTATCTTAGGCACTATGCAGAGCATATTTGGCATATATGAGATTATATTTCCCCAGGATATATTCCTAGAACCAGAAGCAAACATGGAGGCTCAAATATGCTATACAGCAACTTTCAGTTGCTAATGAAACAGAAAATAGTCTGAAAATTAAGAGTTCCCAGTGGGAATACTAAAAAAATGTTTTGAATTTTAATAGTTTAATATATTTGTTACCCTGACAGAAGAAATGCGAGAAAAATTTGAGAATCCCTTTATTCTATGGTGTTATCGGAGCATGCTCTCGTGCTAACAGAGTGACTTTGGCATGCTCGAAAAATATGCTCAAGTCTCCATGCCTGCAGGTCTCGTGGTTGTTCGACAGTCGCAACGCATGCAGCGATCACCTCAAAAGCAGGCAATCCCTGCATGTGTTGCAGCTGTCAAAGAGCCATGAGACATGCAGACGCAATGGCTAGAACATGTATTTCGAGCATGCTGAAGACACTGTTAGCACTCGTGTATGCTCCGATAACACCTCATCCAAGCACATTCGCTCATCCCCATTCGTGATTATTTGCTCATTAATGCATTTTGCATAAAAAATAATCATTTCACTCAATTTTTATGTACACACACTTTCAGGCAAAAAATGAAGGGGTGATCCACATAAGTGTAGGCAGAAAGCCAATGTGGAGCTTAGTAGAACCAAGGATTACACAACACAAGGTCATCTTTAGAAGCCCTTGCAGAAGTTCAGCAGATAAAAAAGCAGTTTTCTCAATACTACTGCAAAAAGCTCAATAATATTAGTTTAGGATCTCTGTCTCTTATTTTTGTTGCCCCCAGATAAGTCAGCACAAGCCCGGTGACAGACTCCTTTTAATATTAGTAGAATTTATGACTGAAAGCTGTGTTTGCATTTTGTAACACAAGGGATCCCATTTACTACATTTATGTCTTTTAATGTCTCGCAAAGTAAAACTCTGGTCCTTCTAGCACTATCTTCATCATTTTTGCTTGTGCATGTTTTTACTGATATAGAAAGATATGTCATTACAAATACAGTATGATTTTTTTGTGTACACTGTGAGACAAAAAAGAGACAATTTAATACAATTTATTGGTTAGTGAATTAGCCAGCGATCATGTCTCAGAAGACTGGTTGTCTTCGCCTCAACAGTTATTATGGAGTTGAATCATGGAGAATTCAAGAGGTAAATTAGCTCAGTCAACATGATCAGTCTAACTACCTTACTGGACGTGCGACTACTAGGAAAAAATAAATGTATCTTGTCCGAGGAGCAACCTGCTTTCAGTCATAGTGGTGTGCCTTCCATAGATACAGGTATTATTCACCGCATTGTGAGCGTAGGATGTAAGCATGCCCCAGGACTTTGATTCTCAGATTGTTCTGCTCAGATGTGCTGGAGAGCTGGATGTCAATCAATGTGTTGAGGTGTTCTTATAGTTTTCTCTGCAGCGCATCTTTGTGAATCAAACTGTCAAATTTCTTGGGCGTGCTGACAGGTACTTCTCACAATTCTGTGAGTGCTCACTTTTGCAAGCCCCAATAAAAGTAAGTTGGTGACTCCTGGGAGAACTAAAGTTAATTTTCTGCAAAAAGTTGCACTTTTATAATCGCGGACAATAGAATTGTAATGCTAATAACCTGCAGATTTTCCCTATATCTGCAGATTAATAGTATTTGGGGACATGTTAGGGTCCTTTTATCCAAAATCTTCATACAAATAGTGAATGTTAATAGCGCTGTATGAGGGTTTTATCTTGACATGGTAAAGGGATATTAAAATGTCTTGAGTTGATGGGGCACCCAGAGACTTTAGGGGTATGATGAGTTAATTAATATATCCTAAATAACCTTTGTTTGGTCCAATAACAAACAATAACAAATCTTTGACATGAACAATGAAGTCAGAACATTCATCAATGTGATGCTTTATTATAATACTAGATGGTGGCCCGATTCTAACGCATCGGGTTTTCTAGAATATGTATTCATGTATGAATATAGCAGCCACATAGTATATAGCACAGGCCACGTAGTATATAGGATCCATGTAGTATATAGCAGACAAATACTACATGGCCTGTGCTATATACTATGTGGCTGCTATATACATACATATTATAGAATACCTGATGTGTTAATACAGGCCACGCAATATATAACAGTGGCCAGTGGCCACGCAGTATATAACACAGCCATGTACTATATAACACAGCCCACGCAGTACATAGCAGCCACGCAGTATATAACACAGGCGACATAGTATATAACACAGGCCACGCAGTATATAACACTGGCCACATAATATATAGCACAGCCCATGCAGTATATAGCAGCCATGTAGTATATAACACTGCCCACACAGTATATAGCAGCCACGTAGTATATAAAACTGTCCACGCAGTATATAACAGTGGCCACGTAGCATATAGCATGCAGTATAGAACATAGCCCACGTATTATATAGCACAGCCACGTAGTATATAGCACAGCCCATGGAGTATATCACACAGCCCACATAGTATCTAACACTGCCTATGCACTATATAGCAGCCACGTGGTATATAACACTGCCCACGTAGTATACAGCAGTGTGGGCACCATATCCCTGGTACAAAAAATAATTAAAATAAAAAATAGTTATATACTCACCCCTGGGATCCACCGAAGCTCCGGCGATACGCGCGCGGCTGCCACCATCTTCCGTTCCCGGCGATGCATTGCGAAATTACCCAGATGACTTAGCGGTCTCGCAAGACCACTAAGTCTTCTTTGTAATTGGCAATGCATCGCCGGGAACGGAAGATGGTGGCAGGTGCGTGCGGCTCGGCATACTGCGGAGGGTGAGAATAGCAGGTTTTTTGCTTTTTTTATTATTTTGAACATTACATTTTTTTACTATTGATACCGCATAGGCAGCATCAATAGTAAAAAGTTGGGGACACACAGGGTTAATAGCAGCGGTTACGGAATGCGTTACCCGCGGCATAACGCGGTCCGTTACCGCCAGCATTAACCCTGTGTGAGCGGTGACTGGAGAGGAGTATGCGGGCGCCGGGCACTGACTGCGGGGAGTAAGGAGCAGCCATTTTCTTCCGGACTGTGCCCGTCGCTGATTGGTCATGGCTGTTTTGCCGCGACCAATCAGCGACTTGGATTTCCATGACAGACAGAGGCCGCGACCAATTAATATCCATGACAGAAAGACAGACAGAAGGACAGACAGAAAGACGGAAGTGACTGTCACGATATGGTATGAAATATCATATAAGTTTAGTTGCTCGTCAGCTCATGAGGTGGGCTAAACCCCCCCTTCACTAGCTGACTCTACTTGTTTCTCTCTGGGCTACGGACTGTATGCTAGAAGGGGGTTTTATTGCCCTGGGGTCGTAAATTCCAGGCTCAGAGGAAAGTCCCTCACCCCTCCCACCTTCACTAGTCAGAACTGGTAAAGTGGCTCCAAAATTCATGAAAGATCCTTTGTTTGGTTTTGGTACGATATTATGCACCATGCTTACGGTAAGAACACGAAAATATATATTCGTATTCCCACTCGGTGTAGGTACCCATCCCTTGAAACTCAGACTTCTAACTCCGTCTGGCAAAGAAGTAGGGTTTTCTCTGTAAATATGTATCCCAGATAGGACATATTTGATCTCATTAGAATGCTCACGTTAACCCGAGATGATTGATGGGTTTGTTAGAACTATGACGTGTTTTGTAGTGAAGTTATAGAAATTAGAGAGAATAGTTTAAAGTTTAGGCAGAATGTAGAGAGAGGAGGGTCTGGATAAGCCAGCCTTTCTGTGATGTCACAGCCTTAAGGGTTTAAGTGTCTGGCAGGCTCTGAAGAGGCACCCTTCTGCTGGATTTCTTCTTCTGGACTCTTTGTCCTATTGTCCTGGAAGAGCTGAGTACATCCCATGGACTGGGATGTATGGAAACTGCACTAGCCTGGGGTGCCCGCCATGTTTTTAACATGTGAGTGTTATCTTTTCTCTTTTATTCCCTTTATGTTATAATTACCCATGTACATATTTGCAATTGTCTCATTTGTAACATCTTTATAAACTATTTTTGATAAAGCACTGCCTAATTATTTTTAATGGGATATACTATTATATGTTAGTTCTTCTCCATGCTCTAAAAACCGTACCCTAAGTCTTCTGAAGGGAAATACGCTACTGTTACTGTTGTGTTGGGTTAGCTTCGGACCCGTTTAATCGAAGCTGGTGGCAGCGAGAAGTGTGCAGACTTTTGGGTTATGTTGTAGTGGCTGCGGCGTTAATAATTATTGTTCCTGCCTGAGTGGGAGTAGTTATCGCGTCGCTGCAGCGTGCCCAATAGCCAGTACATAGCAGGCAGCCTTTCTGGCGACTAATTACCCAGGGTGCAGTACCTAATCTGACCTGAGAGTAAGGGGGGCGCCAGAGAGCTGCAAGTGTTAAGTGGAACTGTAAGCGGGATATACATAAATCCCTGCAGTTCGTGGTATATAGAAAAGCAGTGGGATACCTAGAATAAGCCCCTGCTGTAAACTAAGAGGTCAATAGCCTTGTGTGTGGTTTTTCATCACATCGTGGAGTGGAGGGATAACTAAGATAAGCCCCCCTGCACATGTGATAGCCGTCTGTTGGCCTAAAGTCACCTCAATCCGTGACGTAGGGGTGACGGTCACGGTGTGAATCCTGACCCATTGGTGACAGCGGTCAGGGGAATCGTGACAATTGGTGGCAAGGCGGTGGGATATCTTAGAGCATTAGTGATTTGGTTTGAGTAATCATTCCTCTCACTAAAAGCTTGCAGAAAGTTCTTGCGAGGACTCTGCGCAAATAAGTTTGGAGAACGAACTCAGTGCTTTTTAGTTGTGAGACAATTGCGTACTGGTAATTATCCCCTCCCTCTCTCTTCGTTTTTCTATCCTATCTTTTATTTGGCAACCATGGCTGCGAAAGGGGAAGCCTGGTACAACCAGCAGAAGAAGGACTTTCTTGCTGGGATATGCACGTGCCATGGCCTGAACCCCCAGGACAAGTCCAAGGCTCAAATGGTCGCTGACCTGGTGCAATGGGAAGCCGACCAAGCCAGGCCACAGAGCCCAGAGGCCACAGAGGCCAGCACAAGCGAACATGGTGCTGCAGCAGAGGTCCAACCACTGAATACGGGCCCTACTGGCAACCAGGGGGGCGCAGACCTCCTCCTGCAGCTGGCTCTGCAACAATGCTCCGCAGATGACCTAGAGAGACGTCTGCAGCTGATCCAGCAAAACCAGGAGCGAGCCGAGCGAGAGGCCCAGGCCCAGCGAGCCGAGAGAGAGGCCCGAGCCGAGCGGGAGGCTGAGAGAGCCGAGCGGGAGGCTGAGAGAGCCGAGCGCCAAGCCCAGCGAGAACATGAACTGGAGATGCTCCGGCAGGGGGGGATGCCCTCCACCGCCCAGAGACGTGAGCCCAGCAGCGCTCAGATACCTAAGCCCCGGCCCGATCACTTTCCTGTTATGGAGAAGGACGGGGACTTGGACACTTTTCTGCGGGCCTTTGAGAAAGCCTGCAGGCAGTACCAGCTGCCTACAGATGAATGGGCCCGATACCTGACACCAGGGCTGAGAGGTAAAGCTCTGGAGGCGTTTGCTGCCCTCCCTCAAGAACAAGATGGTGACTATGAGGCCATCAAGCAGGCTCTGATAGCCAAGTACCAGCTTACACCCGAGGTGTACCGTAGAAAGTTCTGGACCCTCCAACGTGGCCCACACGACAGCTACAGTGATGTGGTGCATGGACTGGGGACCCACTTTGACCAGTGGACCCAAGGACCGTCAGTGACCACCTTTGCACAGCTGCGAGACCTGATGATCAAAGACCAGTTCTTTCATCTTTGCCCCGCTGAGGTGCGACAGTTCGTGATGGACAGAGAACCCAAAGACGTGACGAAAGCAGCACAGATTGCCGATGCCTATGAGGCCAACCGTAGATCGGAAGGGCGGAAGCCAGTCACCACCAGCTGGAGAGGGGGTAAGCCTGCAACCAACGCCAGTACCCCTGCCAGCCAACACACCAGAGGTCCTGGCCCCGTGGCCAACAGCACCAGACCGACCACCGAACCTCGCACGTGTTACACCTGCCATCAGACTGGTCATATCAGTCTCTCCTGCCCAACCAAGCAGAAGAACACCCAAGCCAAGGCCCCAGGGCCTAATGCAGCAGTTCTTTTGGTGGGTGGTGTGGTTGGGAGGGTGTGTGACAACGTGCAGCACGTCACTGTGGGAGGCCATGTTGCTACAGGCCTCAAGGACACCGGGGCTGAACGAACCCTCATCCGACCCGAACTGGCGGCCCCTGAAGAAATCATTCCGGGGAAAACCCTAACTGTCACTGGGATTGGGGGCATCAGCTGTCCCTTACCGATGGCCCGGGTTTTTATTGATTGGGGTGCTGGGAGCGGGGTGGAGGAAGTGGGGCTGTCTGATAATTTGCCCACTGATGTTTTGTTGGGGACTGATTTGGGGAGGATGTTTGCATACTACGTTCCTGACACCCCTCCCCAATCTACTAATGCGGGTAAAGTTAACCCTGATGATGATGATGATGATGGGAAATCGCATGTGTTACCTGACCATGCTTTATCTTGTAATGATGCATCTAATAACCATTTTTTCTCTAGGATTGATGGTGAAAATGTTGTACCTGTGCCAGCTGAACCTGATAATGATTTTTCTGTGAAGGTTAATGTATCCATAGGTACAGGCGTGCCCAGCCACGTCGCTCTGTGGAGTGAGACGGCTGAGGAACCCCTAACAGGGGCAAGTGTCGGTGCTACAGGAAATGGGGAGATGCATGGGAACCGTGAGGAAGGTGATGCCATGAAAGTGACCAGTGCCACCGAGGAAGGTAACTGGCCCATAAGTAGCACTGCCCCTGGAGTGTTGGGGGTGGATGGTGAGGTAGAGCCCATAGCAGCGCCGGCTGATGGGACTGTAGAAACCCCCGGGGAGACAGCCTACGTAGCTGCTGTCACCCGCAGTCAGAGTGCCCGGAACGCAGATAACTGTCAGCCTTCCGGACCCTCCTCAGTCATCACTGTGACTGAACCAGAGGTGGACCCAGAGCAGGTCCAAGGGGGTTCCCGTGGGGAAGGGACCCTGACGTCGCTTCTGGCTTCCCCTAGCCAGGAGTTTCAGGCCGCTCTGCACACAGATGCTAGCCTAGAGAGTTTGATACAACTTGCCGGGACGCACTTCTCCGAGGCTGATAAGGAGAAGGTGTTCTGGGAACGAGGAAAGTTATACCGGGAGACAGTACCCGGAGAATCACAAAAGGAGTGGGTGAGGGAAAGAGAGCTGGTCGTCCCACAGCAATTCCGGGGTGAGTTGTTGCGGATTGCCCATGAGATCCCGCTAGCTGGACACTTGGGGATCAGCAAAACTAAGGCCCGGTTGTCTCAACACTTCTATTGGCCTAAGATGGGGACAGATGTGTCAAACTACTGCTGCTCCTGTATCACTTGTCAAAGAGTGGGGAAGGCGGGACCTGCTATTAAGGCTCCCCTGATCCCTTTGCCAGTGATAGAGGAGCCTTTCCAGAGGATCGCGGTGGACATTGTGGGCCCGCTGGCCGTCCCCAGCAGCTCTGGAAAGCAATACATCCTTACTGTGGTAGACTATGCTACCCGGTACCCAGAGGCAGTAGCTCTGTCGTCAACTAGGGCAGATAAGGTGGCGGATGCCCTGTTGGCCATCTTTTCACGTGTAGGGTTTCCCAGGGAAATGCTTACTGATCAAGGGACCCAATTTATGTCTCGCCTAATGGAGGCTCTCTGTAAGAGAATGCAGGTGAAGCACCTGGTATCGAGTGCGTATCACCCACAGACCAATGGCCTGTGTGAACGCTTCAATGGTACCCTCAAACAGATGCTACGCATGCTGGTTGAGACCCAAGGGCGCGACTGGGAGCGGTACCTCCCACACCTGCTGTTCGCTTACCGAGAGGTTCCGCAGGCCTCGACGGGGTTCTCCCCCTTCGAGCTCCTGTATGGCAGGCGAGTCCGGGGACCCCTTGGGTTGGTAAGAGAATCCTGGGAAGAGCAGCTGAACCCTTCTGAAGTGTCCATAGTGGAGTATGTCATGCGCTTCCATGACAAGATGCAGACCTTGACGCAGTTGGTGCATGACAACATGACGCAGGCTCAGGCTGATCAGAAGCACTGGTACGACCAGAACGCCCGGGAGCGGACCTACCACGTGGGTCAAAAGGTGTGGGTGCTGGTCCCCGTACCAACGGAAAAGCTTCAGGCCGCCTGGGAGGGCCCGTACGTCGTCCACCAACAGCTCAACCCGGTCACTTACGTGGTCACGCTTGACCACGCTCGGGGTAGGCGAAAGGCCTTTCACGTCAACATGATGAAGGCTCATCACGAACGTGAACCTTTCGTCCTACCGGTCTGCAGCTTGCCCGAAGACGGTGAGGAAGACACCCTCCTGGACTTGCTGGCCCAAGCCAAGGCCAATGGGTCCATCAAGGATGTGGAGGTAAGCGCCTCGTTAACTGAACCCCAGCGGGTGCAGTTGCAAACCACACTTGAACCTTTCCGGGTCGTGTTCTCCAACCGACCTGGGAGGACTGAGTTAGCAGTCCACGAGGTGGACACCGGGAATCACGTCCCACTACGGCGAACACCCTATCGAATCTCTGACCAGGTGCAGCAGATTATGCGCCAAGAGATTGATGAGATGTTACAGCTGGGGGTGATTCGACGGTCAAAGAGTGCGTGGGCCTCACCTGTAGTTCTCGTGCCAAAGAAGGACCGGACCACCCGGTTCTGCGTGGACTACAGGGGGCTCAACGCCATCACAGCCTCTGACGCGCACCCCATGCCGCGCATCGAGGAGCTGCTTGAGAAGTTAGCTGGCGCAAAATACCTGACAATAATGGATTTGAGTAGAGGATACTGGCAGATTCCCCTGAGCCCCGAGGCGCAGGAGAAGTCCGCCTTTATCACGCCCTTCGGACTGTACGAGTCCACGGTCATGCCCTTCGGAATGAAGAATGCCCCTGCCACTTTCCAGCGGATGGTCAACCTCCTGCTTCAGGGACTGGAGACGTACGCCGTGGTGTACTTGGATGATATTGCCATCTTCAGTCCCTCCTGGAAGGAACACCTGCAGCATCTCGAGGAGGTGCTCAGGCGAATTCACCAAGCAGGACTGACTATCAAGCCGGGAAAGTGCCAGATGGGCATGAGGGAGGTTCACTACCTGGGGCACTGGGTAGGCGGGAACACCCTGAAGCCAGAGCCTGACAAAGTGGGAGTGATCGTGAACTGGCCCACTCCCGTGACCAAGAAACAGGTGATGTCCTTCTTGGGCACTGCAGGGTACTATAGGCGCTTCGTACGGCACTATAGTAGCCTGGCAAAACCTTTGACGGACCTCACCAGGAAGAAGCTACCCCACATCGTCAACTGGACAGATGGCTGTGAGGGGGCCTTCCAGGCGTTGAAAACCGCACTGTGCAACGCCCCTGTGTTGAAAGCAGTCGACAGCAGTCGACCGTTCTTGGTGCAGACCGACGCCAGCGAGTTTGGCCTTGGTGCTGTGCTCAGCCAGGTTGACTCGGAGGACCAAGAGCACCCCGTGTTATACCTGAGCCGGAAACTTTTGCCGAGGGAAGTGGCCTACTCCACAATCGAGAAGGAGTGCCTGGCCATAGTCTGGGCCCTGCAGCGCTTGCAGCCCTACTTGTATGGTCACACTTTCACTGTGGTGACCGACCACAACCCTCTGCGCTGGCTAAATGCCATGTGTGGAACCAACGGCAGGTTGCTACGCTGGAGCCTTGCCCTTCAGCAGTTTGACTTCACCATTGAACATAAAACGGGCAAAGAGCATGGGAATGCAGATGGACTCTCCCGCCAGGGTGAACCTACTGAGGTGCCCATGGAGGCATACCGTGGGGTACTGCCTCCCTAGCGCACACCAAAAGGGGGAGGTGTCACGATATGGTATGAAATATCATATAAGTTTAGTTGCTCGTCAGCTCATGAGGTGGGCTAAACCCCCCCTTCACTAGCTGACTCTACTTGTTTCTCTCTGGGCTACGGACTGTATGCTAGAAGGGGGTCTTATTGCCCTGGGGTCGTAAATTCCAGGCTCAGAGGAAAGTCCCTCACCCCTCCCACCTTCACTAGTCAGAACTGGTAAAGTGGCTCCAAAATTCATGAAAGATCCTTTGTTTGGTTTTGGTACGATATTATGCACCATGTTTACGGTAAGAACACGAAAATATATATTCGTATTCCCACTCGGTGTAGGTACCCATCCCTTGAAACTCGGACTTCTAACTCCGTCTGGTAAAGAAGTAGGGTTTTCTCTGTAAATATGTATCCCAGATAGGACATATTTGATCTCATTAGAATGCTCACGTTAACCCGAGATGATTGATGGGTTTGTTAGAACTATGACGTGTTTTGTAGTGAAGTTATAGAAATTAGAGAGAATAGTTTAAAGTTTAGGCAGAATGTAGAGAGAGGAGGGTCTGGATAAGCCAGCCTTTCTGTGATGTCACAGCCTTAAGGGTTTAAGTGTCTGGCAGGCTCTGAGGAGGCACCCTTCTGCTGGATTTCTTCTTCTGGACTCCTTGTCCTATTGTTCTGGAAGAGCTGAGTACATCCCATGGACTGGGATGTATGGAAACTGCACTAGCCTGGGGTGCCCGCCATGTTTTTAACATGTGAGTGTTATCTTTTCTCTTTTATTCCCTTTATGGTATAATTACCCATGTACATATTTGCAATTGTCTCATTTGTAACATCTTTATAAACTATTTTTGATAAAGCACTGCCTAATTATTTTTAATGGGATATACTATTATATATTAGTTCTTCTCCATGCTCTAAAAACCGTACCCTAAGTCTTCTGAAGGGAAATACGCTACTGTTACTGTTGTGTTGGGTTAGCTTCGGACCCGTTTAATCGAAGCTGGTGGCAGCGAGAAGTGTGCATACTTTTGGGTTATGTTGTAGTGGCTGCGGCGTTAATAATTATTGTTCCTGCCTCCCACTCAGTAGTTATCGCGTCGCTGCAGCGTGCCCAATAGCCAGTACATAGCAGGCAGCCTTTCTGGCGACTAATTACCCAGGGTGCAGTACCTAATCTGACCTGAGAGTAAGGGGGGCGCCAGAGAGCTGCAAGTGTTAAGTGGAACTGTAAGCGGGATATACATAAATCCCTGCAGTTCATGGTATATAGAAAAGCAGTGGGATACCTAGAATAAGCCCCTGCTGTAAACTAAGAGGTCAATAGCCTTGTGTGTGGTTTTTCATCACATCGTGGAGTGGAGGGATAACTAAGATAAGCCCCCCTGCACATGTGATAGCCATCTGTTGGCCTAAAGTCACCTCAATCCGTGACGTAGGGGTGACGGTCACGGTGTGAATCCTGACCCATTGGTGACAGCGGTCAGGGGAATCGTGACAGTGACCATTAGACAATTATATAGCAGATTTAAATATGAAAACAAGCATTCCATTAGAAAGAAAAAAAAGTTCTGCAGTGTTGGCAGAGACTGCAACGCATAGGACAATGACCACACTCTGCAGAAGGACATAGGACATTGCAGTCATGCAGTGATAGCCATATGTGATCTGAGCAAGAACAGTGGAAATAAAACCCATATTTTATGGACCAGTGTAAAAGAGTAATCTAATTTTCTGAAGTTCTATTTCAAAATAGGGATTTTTATCCCTTTGAATCTGTTCATAGCTGAATAAATTGCTGCTTTTTGAAGTTCAAATTAAAAGGAAAACGAAACATTAACATAAGCTTATCATTTTCAACTAATTAACAAATTAAATAATCAATTAACCCAGTAAAAATAAAATTCTTACCTCAGTTGTCAAAAACTAGTAATAACAAATTACAGTAATTATTTGAGACAGAATGAATTAAAATCGAGCTTAAACTTCACTTTATTAACAGACTTATTGTTAAACTTCACAAATTACTTTTACAAAGCAAAAATAATATAATACAACCCTAAAGTCCACTCAAAAAAGCAAAAAAAAATATTTATCAATATACATTAATTACAAATGTATATACTTAATCAAAGTAACTGATGCAAAAGCTCCATAATTAAATCATGTAATAGTTGGAAAAAAAATATAGAGACCCCCAAAAATGTTATTTTGACCACATAATGATTTACCATTTTTTACATTAATGACCAACCCCATTTCTCAAACCTCACATGTTATTTTATTTGGTAATAACTCTGCAAAGTTTTAATATCCCAGTGATTCTGGGATTTCTTTTTAAGATACATTGTACTTTGTCTTTATTGTAAATGTTATGTAACTTTTGTATGAAAATATCTAACATTTTTTTAAAAAAAATTCAAAATGATCATTTTTAAACATTGATTGCTTATATGCTTAAATTTTAGTCAAAATTAGTGATGAGTGAACCCGTAAATGTTCAATGGTAGGCCAGACTTGACCTGAACTTGATCCCGGACCCCAAACCCTATGTAAATGGGGACCTAAACTTCAATGCTGTAAAATGGCTGTACAATGGTCACAGTAATGGCTAGAAGGATGCAAGATAAAGCAAAATTAGGGTAAGAGGAAAACAAATACCATGCAAAAAAAATTTCATAGAGAAACTTAACTCCTTTACCCCCAAGGGTGGTTTGCACGTTAATGACCAGGCCATTTTTTACAATTCTGACTACTGTCCCTTTATGAGGTTATAACTCTGGAACGCTTCAACAGATCTTGGCGATTCTGACAATGTTTTCTCGCAACATATTGTACTTCATGATACTCGTAAAATTTCTTTGATATTACCTGCGTTTATTTGTGAAAAAAATGAAAATTTGGCAAAAATTTTGAAAATTTTGCAATTTTTCAACTCTGAATTTTTATGCAATTAAATCACAGAGATATGTCACACAAAATACTTAATAAGTAACATTTCTCACATGTCTACTTTACATCAGCACAATTTTGGAACCAAATTTTTTTTTTGATAGGGAGTTATAAAGGTTTAAATTTGACCAGCAATTTCTCATTTTTACAACACCATTTTTTAAGGGACCACGTCTCATTTTAAGTCATTTTGAGTGGTCTATCTGATAGAAAATAACCAAGTGTGACACCATTCTAAAAACTGCACCCCTCAAGGTGCTTAAAACCACATTCAAGAAGTTTATTAATCCTTCAGGTGTTTCACAGGAATATTTTGAATGTTTAAATAAAAATGAACATTTAACTTTTTTCACAAAAAATTTACTTCAGCTCCAATTTGTTTTATTTTACCAAGGGTAACAGGAGAAAAAGGACCACAAAAGTTGTTGTACAATTTTGTCCTGAGTACACCGATACCCCATATGTGAGGGTAAACAACTGTTTGGGCGCATGGCAGAGCTCGGAAGCAAAGGAGCACCATCTGACTTTTCAATGCAAATTTGACAGGAATTGAGATGGGACGCCATGTTGCGTTTGGAGAGCCACTGATGTGCCTAAACATTGAAACCCCCCACAAGTGACACCATTTTGGAAAGTAGACCCCCTAAGGAACTTATCTAGATGTGTGGTGAGCACTTTGACCCACCAAGTGCTTTACAGAAGTTGATAATGCAGAGCCGACAAAATAAAAAATCATATTTTTTCACAAAAATGATATTTTCGTCTCCAATTTTTTATTTTCCCAAGGGTAAGAGAAGAATTTGGACCCCAAAGTTGTTTTCCAATTTGTCCTGAGTACGCTGATACCCCATATGTTGGGGTAAACCCCTGTTTGGGCACACGGGAGAGCTCGGAAGTGAAGGAGCACTGTTTTACTTTTCAACGCAGAATTGGCTGGAATTGATATCGGACACCATGTCGTGTTTTGAAGAGCCCCTGATGTGCCTAAACAGTGGAAACCCCCAAATTATGGCTGAAACCCTAATCCAAACACACCCCTAACCCTAATCCCAATGGTAACCCTAACCACACCGCTAACCCTGACACACCCCTAACCCGAATCCCAACCCTATTCCCAACTGTAAATGTAGCCCCAACCCTAACCCTAACTTTAGCTCCAACACTAACCCTAACTTTAGCCCCCAACCCTAACTGTAGCCTTAACCCTAGCCCCAACCCTAACCCTAGCCCTAGCCCTAGCCCTAACCGTAGTCCTAACCCTAACCCTAGCCCTATCCCTAACCCTAGCCCTAACCCTAACCCTAGCCCTAACCCTATCTCTAACCCTAACCCTAGCCCTAGCCCTAACCCTAGCCCTAACCCTTACCCAAGCCCTAAACCTAGCCCTAACCCTAACCTTAATGGGAAAATGGAAATAAATACATTTTTTTATTTTTTTTATTTTTCTCTAAGTAAGGGGGTGATGAAGGGGGGCTTGATTTATTTTTATAGCGGGTTTTATAGCGGATTTTTATGACTGGCAGCCGTCACACACTGAAAGATGCTTTTTATTGCAAAAAATCTTTTTTGTGTTACCACATTTTGAGAGCTATAATTTTTCCATATTTGGGTCCACAGAGTCATGTTAGGTCTTGTTTTTTGCGGGATGAGTTGACGTTTTTATTGGTAACAATTTCGGGCACGTGAAATTTTTTGATCGCTTTTTATTCCGATTTTCCGGGCCTGCTGCAGGGAGGAGGAGGTAAGAGACCCTCGCAGCAACGCGATCACATCGCGTTGCCCCGGGGGTCTCAGGGAAGCCTGCAGGGAGCTCCCTCCCTGCGCGATGCTTCCCTATACCGCTGGCACACCGCGATCATGTTTGATCGTGGTGTGCCGGGGTTAATGTGTCGGGGGCGGTCCGTGATCGCTCCTGGCAAAGAGTGCCGGATGTCAGCTGTGATAGTCAGCTGACACCCAGCCGCAATCAACCGCACTCCCCCCGTGAGCGCGGCCGATCACGTATGACGTACTATCCCGTCGGTGGTCATACGGCCCACCGCACCTCGACGGGATAGTACCTCATATGTCAGAAAGGGGTTAAAGGATTTCTATCACCATAGCAATCATGGTGAAATAGGAAGTAAATGAATAACTTAAAATATTTATCAGAGCCCTTACAGAGACTGAGACTTGCTACCTGCAGTCCAGTTACAAATTTCACCCATAGAGCATGGGGCACAGTACCTCAACAGAAGCCGATAACAAATTTCATCCACAGAGCATGGGGCACAATACCCCCACAAAAGCTGATATAGGTATGTGATAATTTCTTGAGGAAGAAGTGATTGACATTTTGAAATAAATCACTGAGATTTGACGTCTTCTGTACACAGCAGTGTGGGAGGCATCCACAAATTATTCCTATCTTCATTTTTTTGTTTTATGACCCGTAGATCTGCAGCAGCTATACAAAGGATTTAAAAATGCTTTTTAAATCATAAGTCCAGTTAGTATAATCTGATTATGAACTATAAATGTATGTTAGATAAGAACCTATTTTGCGCTATTTTCTCCCTAGCATTTTATCTTGGATAGAGCAAGATAGAGGATAGAGGCTTGCTACTAGCAGTCAGATTAAAAATTTTACCTACAGAGCATGGGTTACAGTACCCTAACAGAAGCTAATGACAAATTTCACCCATAGAGCATGGGGGACAGTACCCCCACAGAAGCTGTTAGCAAATTTTACCCACAGAGAATGAAACACAGTACCACCACGGAAGCTATCAGCAAATTTCTCTCACAGAGCATTGTGCATGAAACTCCCACAAAAGCTGATGAAAGTTTCACCAACAGAGCATGGTGCACAGTACCCTTACAGATGGGGTTGCAGTGTACACACAGCGGCTTTTTACACAGTGGTCCCACAGGCGAGGTTTCAGGGTGCATATGGGTAATGGAGAATCAGGGTTTTATTCCTTAGAGGCAGCCTGATAAATGGATATCACATCAAAGGAAGGCAGCAGTCAAGTAAATTAAACACTCATCTGAGTCAGCAGTTGATATTGCAAGACAGAATAGCCATGAATGACAATTTAGAGGCCCTATAAATAAAATGATTAGTTAAATCCTTTAATGAGTATCTATTGGAGGGCAAATTTGATGGCAGCATCCACTGTAATTACAGCTCCAGTAAAGTACAATAAAGTCTCCCACCACTATGCCCACACACGAATGGTACAGTTAAACTGTGTATAGTCATTAAATGCGTTCACTTTGACAGTGTTGATGAATTTCTGACTACATACAAAACATACATACATACATACATACTGCAAAAAACATGAATCTGTCAATTAATCTATAGAAAAATGATATCAAGTTATGGACTGTGGAAGAGATGTATGTGACCAGAAAGAACATTCATTTCCAGTAGATGATACCAATGTGAAACAACAAGAAAGACAACAAGATGGCAAAAATCATGAGCTTGAAGGCCACATCCATGTCCATTATTTGACTCTTCTTTTTTGAGTGGTTTTTTAGGCAAAGTACTCACACAAACATGGTTGCAGATTACAAAAATGTGTTTTACACACAGTATTATCAGAGACATGGGTGCATAAGAGTAGAAAAATTGGTTTAAAAACACATGACTCTCACAGACAAGGTTGCAGATTAGAAAAACTGTTGGGTGCACACAGTATTATCACAGACATGGGTGCAGAGTACACATAGTGTTTTTGGAAAATTGTGCACACACCAAACCTAATACTGTCCCTCACTACAGATGCATCCTGTCTCAACGGTTAGCAGAGCTGAAATACCAAAAATTATTTTCTTGCACCAGGAGGAAGAGGTCCAAGTGTATGAGGAAGTGGAGGAGGTGAAAGAGGTGGAGGTGGACATGGTGTGGTAGGTGGAAGAGGCAACAAAGAACTAATCTAACACTGTATTTATAATTATTTTGTTTTTTTCAAATTAGATTTTTTTATATGGAACTGACATATTATAACCTAAAATTAATAAAACTAAAACTAGAAATCTAAAACTACGAGGCATAGTTTCAATTGAAGAGGTGGATGTGGATATATGGGTGGAGGAGGCAAGAGATGAGTAATTCAACACTTCTTTTTTTGTTTTCGCTATTTTTTTATTTTTATTTTTTTTTTGTCTTTTTTATTTTTTCCAATGAAACTGACTTAAGCAACCTAGATTTTACACAACTAAAAGTAGCTACCTAGAACCCTGAGGCATAGATTCAAATGGAGGAAGAGGTGGATGTGGTGGTATGTGTGGAAGTGGCAATGGAGGAGTTATTCGGCACAGTTTTTTTTTTGCTTTTATATTTTTTTTCATATTTTTTTGGGGGGGATAAATTTTTTTTATAGAGCTGACTTAAATCAATTTAGCTTTAAAAAAAAAACTTAACCTACATGAAAGGTGAAAGAGTTGAAGGAGGAGGTTGCAACACAGTTTTTTTTATTGGAGGATAGGCACCCAATTGAAAAAAATGGCAAGTAGAGATGAATACTTGCTGGGTTCAGCTGTTATAGTTGTCTAGTCAACCAAAGGTGTGGATAAGTCTAGTGGGATCCCCACCTTGCTCATTTTAAGGAATGCTAGCTTCTCCACATTGCATGTGGACAGGCAGATGCACTTGTCTGTGATGATATCTCCTGCCATGCTAAACACATCTTCTGACAGTATACTTGCCGTAGGACAGGTCAGCACATCCATGGCATAAAGGGCAACTCAAGCCATGTGTCCAATTTGGAGAACCAGAAGTTAAATGCTGCAGATCTATCAGTTAGTATGTGGAGACGTGTGGACTGGTACTCTTCCAACATGTTGCTAAAATGCTGGCTCCTGCTAATACGGACCCTATTACATGGTGTTGCTGGACATTTTGATGTGCTCATAAAGTTTTGCCACACTTCCTGCCTTCCGAGGAGCTGGCAGTGCCCCACCTGTGTTGGCAGCTTCCTCCTCTGCCTTTTTGTTCCACTGAGCCCCTGCTGTCAGGTGGGAAAGCAATTAGTAGCTATTCTGCCAGCATGTGCTTATAGTCATGCATTTTGTGATCCCGCTTTAATGATGGAAGTAATTATAGTACATTGTTCTTGTAGCATGGATCCGGCAGGTTGGTCAGCAAGTAATCTGCGCTGACAACAATATGGTCAACTCCGCAGATGTTTCACAGGTGCTGCAGCATGTAATGGCTCATAAGTGCCAGGCTGCCCAGTTGCAATGACAAGCTGTCCTTGTTGGGAGTTGCCTCGTCTGGGTACTCTGCTGTGAACACAGTTGTTCTTCCTTCTTCTCATCCCAATCATCCTTCTAAACAATCCCATGGCTGTACAGTTGGGTACACTGTGCACATTCCCCTAAAATGTCCAAAGCCAAAAGCAATGTTGTAACACACTTGCTAGTTCTCAAGTCCCAGTACTCGTCACCAGAATAGCAGTCCTCTATCAGCTGTGCCAAGCTTGCCCGTTTAATACCCGTACCAACCTGCCTGTCTCTCAACCATGCCTACATGCCTATCTGAGCTGTGCCTGCCTATCTTTTAGCTGTGTCTGCCTGCCTGCTTGTCCGTCAGCCATGCCAACCTGAACTTGCCTACCAGAATATCTGTTGTGTCTGCCAACATCCTGCCTGTGTGTCTGTTGTGCCAGCCAGTGTGCCTCCCGTGCCAGTCAATACTTGCCCAGTCTGCCATCCCTGCCTCTAGTCTCATGGGGGTCAGCTGCCATCCACCCGAGGTCATTCCTGGTATAGAACCTGGTTACCTGGTTCCACATCATTCGTCTCTCCTTGGATCCCAGTATTGATAGACTGTATCCAAAGTCGGACTTGGTGAGGCATTTAGTTACGCCCCTCCAGACTTTCCACGGCACAATGGTTCCACCACCCATCCCATTACAATATGCAAGGTGGAGTTCCATCTTGTTGGTACATTGCTTATCAGCTGGTGAGCATGAAGGCTGAAGTGATGCTGCAGAGCAGACAGGGGAGCAGCAGCAGGGTGAGAATGCCAAAAGTGTTCACACACTGCCCTGACATTCAGCAGTAGCTCCGACATGTGTGGGTAGTTTTTCAAGAAGCGCTGCACCACCAAGTTCAACACCAGGTGTTGCAGCGCAAGGGATGTGCATCAAACTGGCTAGGACCAAAGCTGCTACATCATTTGCAATTGACACAAGTGAGTTTTTTGAAGAAGGTGGATGGTCTCCATGTCGACAGTGACATGTTGATGGTAACAGGTGATATTGAATCCCTGTATACCGATATCAAACACAATGATGGCCTAACAGCGGCCAAAAATTATCTTGAAATGTCTAGTTTGCCAAGGGGTATCTCCGGCCTGATTCTTGAACTCCTTGAGTTTTCTCTTACCCATAATTTCTTTGTGTTTAAGGGGTCCTTCTAACTGCTGCTCCAGGGCACCGCAATGGGTGCTTCTTTTGAACCAGCGTATGCCAACTGCTCCTGAGGCTGTGGAAGAGGGACCTTTCCCTCTCAGATCAGGCGTCGATGGACCGCATCCCCATTTGGATGCGGTACATCGATGACATATTCCTGATCTGGAAGGGACCTGCTGATCAGTTGCAGGAGTTCATAAATTCATTAAACGATGATGATAAAAACATCTTTGTCATCCATCATGGTGATAGAGATAGGATCGACTTTCTTGATGTAGCGGTATGGAGAGATGGGAATAACATGCTACAAACTACCATTATAGGAAAGAAACTTCCACCAACAGTCTGGTGTACACCTCGTCTGCCCATCCCAGACATATGATTGATTCAGTCCCCATTGGACAGTTCCTCCGATTACGAAGGATCTGTTCCAATGATAAGGATTTTGAAATACAGGCTACAGATCTTAGTGAGAGATTTCGGGAAAGGGGATATGGCAGACGTACTATTAAGTGGGCCTATCATAGGGCTAAGCATTCCACACGGCAATTTCTATTATATACCCGAGAGGGTCGGAAAATACATCTAATAAAATATGATTTATTACTAACTATCATACCCAATTCTCTAGCATGAAGGAATGTCTACAGAAGGCATGGCCCATTTTACAAACGGATTCTATTTTGAAACAAATCCTTCCTAAAACACCAAGTGTAGTTATCCGCCGTTCTAAAAATGTAAAGGATTGCCTTGTCCAGAGCCATTATAGTAATAATTCTAAATCAGGTTTTATTGATGGTATTGGCTTCGAGTGTGGATGTGTGCTTTGTGGCCGGTGTGTTGCCTGTCCCAATGTAGATCGCGTCAGTACATTTATCAACTCTTCTGGTTCTAGGACATATGAAATTAGGATACGTATTACATGTACCACTAGAAATGTGATCCACTTTGCTATATGTCCTTGCAACCTAATATATATAGGACTTACTACACACTAATTTAAAGTGCGTGTTCGTGAACATGTACTTGGGAACAAGGCGGCCGCCGGCAGCGACGATATATCTACACTCCGGACACTTCCCCGCCATTTAAAACTGCACTTCAATTGCCACAGTTCCACACTAAGAGTTAGGGGTATTGATGTGGTGGACCCAGGAATTCGTGTTTGTAGAATTAGATCCAGATTGGCACAGCATGATACTAGGCGGATTTGGACATTAGACGCAGTATATCCTAAAGGGCTCAATGAGAACATAAGCTTTGTTCCATTCTTATAAGTCACTAATGGTTGTAATATTCACATGTTTTGTGGTTTCATATCTGATTCCATTTTATTGTTTTATTCAGCCCTATCAATCTTTGCCTTTTCTATGAGGATACTTTTAAATACATTATGGAGGTCTTCTGAAGTCTTTGAATATTTATATTTAGCTTTACTAATGGACATCGTGACATAATGGCAACCAAGGGATGCAAGATTTTGGATTACATACTGCCCGTGGTGTATCAACATATGATAATATATAGTAGTAATTATTGCAATTGTATAATTTATTTAGTGTCTATGACAAATGAAATATCTACCTTTATTATTACTTTTTGTTCTTTTATATATGACCATGGGGCCATACATGCTCTTTGCATCTCTGAAGTACCATATGTCTACTTGTATCTCTTTTGTGCTAATTAGAGGATCCAGTTTGTTTTCTCTAAATAACACCTATGCCTTAATACGATTGTCTGTATTTGTATTTCCTGAGAGTTCTATAGATACTCTAATTATTTCCTGCAGGATATCTAGATATTTATGTCTATTATGCCGTTACCGTATATTCTTAACAGCTATTGTGCCTGAATCCACGGTATGCGTGCGTGCCATGGTCCCGGCCCGTCCGATGGCTCTCGGCATCTCCTGTTGCTGCGGTGATTATCATGTGACATGACATCACGCGGCATGTGACGCCATCGCCTCCGGGCGTCCTGTCACCATGGCGCCGCGTGCATCACAGGAAGTGGTTGCAGTGCTCCGGATACAATGTACTGCTGGAGCCTATACATCGCCACTCAATGATATTGATTGGTGCTTGGCAAACTTTCACCTATTGGCTGTTATGGAATTGGGCTTTGATTGGTTACTGGGGCTTTTTATACTTGCACTTCCCTCTATCCCACACCCTTTGAGAAAGGCTATTTTCGCCGAAATGTGCGTTGGGGAGGACGCTCGTGGACTTACTCCTAATCGATTATCGGTAATGATACCAAATGATTTTTGTGCAATACTGATTCACATTACAGGAGTTAGATGTTGACTCATTAGGCTCTATGGGAGATGTGCAATATCTGTGATCACATATTGTAGCACTGGATATGACCTGTTTAGCCTTCTTTGATAATTTGGATAATGTCCTCTGAGTATCCCTTATGCGTGTGCTAGTGGGTGTAACCCCCTCTTGTTCTCTGTGTGCACCTGGATATTTAATTAATTATTTTTTGATTACTATAAATATGCTTGGAATGTTTTGTCGCAGGTTTTTTCGTTTGACTACAATATTTAGCCAGATATTGCACACTATCAAACCGGGTTCGAGGTTTGTCAGCACCAACCATTCATCTGTTTGCTGTTTGATCCCAGTCTACAGCTCATGCACATTGTAGGATTTGTCCTCCAAACAGAAGAGTTTAAAACAGCCTGCTTTCATCTCCTCCTGGAATACAGAATTTGAGGCTGTAGGTCTTCCTGAGCCAGATGAGGAAGCAGTGGAGGAATCAGAGTAGGAAGGAGAGACAACTTGGACAGATAAATGGCCAGCAATCCTAAATTGTGGTTGGAAATGAGTTAGATTACCTTCCGCTTGTGTCTCAGTTGCCACTTCATTTACCCACTGGGCAGTTAGGGAGATGTAATGCCCTTAGCTTTGCTTACAGGTCCATGTATTGATGTTTATGTGGAACTTGCCACTGATGACGTTTTGCAGTTAACATATTATTTTGTCTGCAACATGTTTGTGCAGGGCAGGGTTGGCAATCCTGGAAAATTAATAGTGGCTGGCAACAACATACTGCGGGATAGCCACCTCCATCAGTTTTTTAAACTCACTATTGTGAATGGGAGGAAGGAGCTGAGATCGCAGCAGAAGAGGGAGAACCGAGGAAGCTCAGATCTCTCATGCTTTTTAAAGTGTGTACTCCACTGCACCTCGTGCTTGGAGTTCAGATACCTTGTCATACAGGTGGTCCTCAGGTTCAGAAGATTTTTGCATTGTTTCAGGGTCTGATGGTAGAGCATAAAAACCACCTATAACTTGTCGTCAGTATATTCTCTGAAGACGTACCATGCCAGGGAGCTCTTTGGTTTGCCGATTTAAGCGGCACATTGGGCAGTGCAGCCAATGTAATTGCTAGGGGCTGCCAGTGGTGTCTTTGCAACCTGCTCCCTCTTTTGCTGTGCTGCTGGGGTAGCGCTGCCATCTCCTCTTCTTACGAACTGTGCACGTCACTTTGATGGCCTTCGCTCCATGTGAGGTCTAGGATCTCATCTTCCCTCACAACATTTTACACCAACTCCTCAACCCTGCTGTCCTTGCCGGTCTGCACACTGCAGAAAGACACTGCAGTTGGCAATTTACTTTCGCCATCTTCTGACATGTGCTGCGGTGATCCACTTACAATTTGCACTGGCCTTCCCTCTTTCTCCAATTT
Organism: Ranitomeya imitator; assembly: GCF_032444005.1. Lineage (NCBI taxonomy): Eukaryota > Metazoa > Chordata > Amphibia > Anura > Dendrobatidae > Ranitomeya > Ranitomeya imitator. The sequence continues at coordinate 268,471,094 of NC_091287.1, read as the reverse complement.
AACAAGAGGTTGGCCATTAATGCACTCAGTCTCTTTCACTTTTGGGGCAAAGCCAGGTGGATGGGCCATGAAACTCTAGCCAATGGAGTCATCAAAAAGCAGAAGAGACTGCTGCATTACTTGGGGCTCAGACTGTTTGGCTGCTTTTAAAAGGGGTGAGATGGAAGCCAGATGACCATAGTCCTCAGGTGCCAACTGTACAGTTTCTGCAGTGTACTGTGTGGAAGACAATGTGAAGGAACTGGAGCCAATGTTAGACATCCAATCTAACACCTTAAGGGAAGCAGCAGCTTAAGGGATCAGTACTCCCACAGATTGGGCAGTGCAGAGTATACTGAGTCTTAAAGGAAACTACTCCCACAGGCTGGGGATGCAGAGTACACAAGGTGGCTTAAAGGCACAGTAATCTCATATGTGGGGTCTAAGGTACACAGCTGCTTAAATGTACAGTACTCCCACAGGCGAGGTTGCAGAGTACACACAGCAGCTTTTGGCACAATACTCCCACAGATATGGGATGCAGAGTACTGACAGCGACTTTTGGCACAGCACTCCCACAGACATGTGTTGCAGAGTACACACAGCAGCTTTATTGAAGAGTTTGCAGTCAGAATCTGTCCCTCACTCTAGCTGTGTGCTATCCCTACAGTAATAAGAGCAGACTGATACAGTAATAAGAGCAGAATGATGGATGGCACTTGTAATCTGGCCTTTATACAGGGCAAGTCACATAGTTCACTGGCCAAGCACAGCCAATACTTGGCATGGTTGTGATGACTCCGGAAGGACCAACAGTCTAAAAGCTTGTTGATTGGCTGCGCCGCAGCCAATAACAAGATTTATGAGTTTGGTGAACCCAAACTGGAAACTGGATGTACAGTAAAAGATCCATGTTCGAGGTTCTGTAGCAGACACCAGGTGTCCTATATGGACTCCAAATATTACCATACGCGTTCGCTCATCCCTATTCATAATGATATAAAATTAGTTAATAAACAATATTACCTACATGTCTACTTTATGTCAGCACAATTTTTCTAACATGATTTTATTTTGTTAGTCTGTGAAGGGTTTGTATTTAGCAGAAATGTTAAAAAAGGAAATTTATAAATCCTGTTTTTGTGGACCTATTGAGGTTTGAATAGAACATTATAATCTTTAGATCTGAAAAGCAGTGGTCTTATGTCACTGCTTGGAGATGCAAAAAGCACTATTTGATCTTTGAACAACAAGTTGCTATTGCAGAAATCTTGAGGTGCCAAAAAAGCAGAAACACCCACAGTTGACCACATTTGGGAAAATAATCTCGACAAGGACTTCATATAGTGGTGTGGAAACTGGTGAGCAGTTTGAACCCCTAAATTTCATTAATTTTTATTTTAAGTTTGGGTTGAAAAAAACGAAAAATGTAGGGTTTTTCTGCTATAATGTTAATATTGTATTATATAGAAGATCCCCACAAAAAATGACTTGGGGTCCCCTCGATAATTAATAACTAAGGCTAAAAAGACAGCTGTGGGCTGATATTATAGTCTAATAAGTATAGTTAGTATAATATAAGGTATTAACCTTACATTATACTAACTAAACTTTGTACACTCTATTATAACACCATTCACATGACACAATATATAGGAAAGACGAAATACATTATTTACATTACAATACAACACATCATGGAACTGGTGTATCAGTGGCAGGAATGCAACAGAACAGATTAGGTTTTCTCCAGAGACCTCTGGATTCAAGCAATCTACAAGCCCTGTAACTCATGACTAACAAGTGACTGATGAGCTGCACATGCTTTTTCTGATCTCCTATATGCGTGCACTTTCATTATTTAATGAATATAGTGGGAAATCTTTTTAATTGTCCTTCTTATATGTTCCACACAGCAGCATGAGTTAAAACATTAGAAACTGATTTGCATTTTTTTTATGCAGGCAACATACAATATTTTAACAATTTTTTTAATGAAATTCTTTTTAATTATTAGGTACATTTTACTTACATGACATGGTTTTATTATTAATATGTGGCATCCTGAATTTTGAGCTAAGTTTAGGAATGGATAGGTATTTCATGGATTCATTGAAATGTCAATCAAATAATGTTCCCACCCTCTTCTGCACCACCTGGTCTTGTTTTTTTCCTGATATGTTAGTGTGTGTATATTTACACATTTCTGAAGATGTCTTGTTTTTAGTCTGATGATGGGGAACAGATTCCAAAAACGCATATCCTTCAAGCACACTGTATGAATAAAATGGCATCTTTCACCTTCTCTTTGAGCTTATGTTGCATTCTGTAGGAGAGACAGTGCTAAGTGTAGGATTTTATATATACCATATATACTATATATATATATATATATATATATATATATATATATAAAGAAACACAGCAGCACATGTATATGAATCTAGGCCATGTGAAAACACAGACAAATATTCGATATGAATCATACTACTCAAAAATATTTTTTCATACAATTTTTTTCAAAAAAATTTTTTTTCATAAAACTTACAGTTATAGATAAAATGAAGATTCTTAGCGCATAAATTGGCCAATTCATGTGTGCCCATCAACCACGGCAAGGTGATCTCCCTCTGATGGGTCCTACTCTACTGTACATGCCACTCTTGGGCCACCAGCCTACAACTTAGGACAAACATGTCACTCTGGGCTAAACCTACAATTTATGGGCAAGTAGAGATGATTACCGCCACCTGCAAGGTCAATGGGAGGAGTGCAAGATCAGTCTGGATGCAGCCACATCCATACACTAAACAAAGAAAAAAAACCAACCAGCACTCCCAATGTGAACACATGCAAGCTGCAAGCTGTATCATATAGATATAAAGAAACACAGCAGCACATTTATATGAATCTAGGCCATGTGAAAACACAGACAAATATTCGATATGAATCATACTACTCAAAAATATTTTTTCATAAATTTTTTTTCAAAAAAATTTTTTTTCATAAAACTTACAGTTATAGATAAAATGAAGATTCTTAGCGCATAAATTGGCCAATTCATGTGTGCCCATCAACCACGGCAAGGTGATCTCCCTCTGATGGGTCCTACTCTACTGTACATGCCACTCTTGGGCCACCAGCCTACAACTTACGACAAACATATATATATACCTACTTTTGATTAAGAACAGTTCGGAAGTCCAATGGAGAGAGGAAGGTACAACAGGAGATAACGTCAGATGAACATTAGTGCTGAGTTGTTTTTTGCTGGATAAATAGAAATTATTAGCAACATTTTGGGGTACATAACATTTTTTGATAACCTTTAAGGATAGGATCATAATTACCCTATACATTACACTGAACACTTAAATTGGTATTTCCTTTTAAAAAAAAATGCAATTAAAGTGAAACCTCCATTGAAGCCATTCACTATAATAAGGCAGATGGTGTTAATTTAAGATGCTGTTTGGCATCTGTTCTGATGGTGTCCGTCATTTTAGGCAAGAACACAACTGTGACCGACCACACGTTTGTGTGCAATTAAAAGATGCCTAATATGACAGGACATCACTAGAAAAGAGGCCAGAAATAGTCCAAATTGACTTCATCTGCCTCATTAGAGTAATCGGTTCCATCAGGGGTTTCTGTGAACCACATTTTTGGGGGATTTACACAGAATCCTAGTTGACTTCTCAATGTAGAGCAAAGGATAAATGTCAACTGAGCCTTGTTCTTAAATTAGGGAGGGTGAATAAACAAATAAATAACAGTGACTTTTTTGCCATATAGTCATACAAAGTGCAGTGTAAGTGAAAAGACAACTTTAAAGGGAACCTGTCAGAATTTGTTTGGCTTATAAACCCTACCCATCTCCCTTAATACCATAAGAATGGGGTTCTGGCAACCCCTTTATATCCTCAGATATGCCCCTGCATACCTCAGTGTTTTATACTTGACCAGTGCTGTATGTAAATTGCACGATCTGATAGAATGGGTGTCTCCACATGTTGATCAGCCCCACCCAGGTAACTGTAAACGCCATCACAGTCCCTTCAAATGGCTCCACTTATAAGTGGATGACGTCTCTCTGTCAGCCATGTAGTGCCCAAAGTCTTGTGCCTGCTCAGTGGAATCACTCGCTGTTCAATAGGGCGCGCCAGGGCAGCTCTCCAATTCCAGTGCACAGGCGCTAGAAATTCAGGCACTATGTGAAAGATAAAGAGGTGCAATCCACTTACATGCACTTATAAGAGTCAGCGTTTGAAGGGGCCAAGGTGGCATTTGAAGGGAGCCTGGGTGGCGCTGATCACAATGTGGAGACACCCATTGGACTAGATTGTGTAATTTGCATACAGCGCTGGACAAGTATAAAACACTTTTTTCTGCAGTATGCAGGGACACGTCTTAGCATATAAAGGGGTTGCAGGAACCCTATTCTTATGAGCTTAAAGGTGATGAGCAGGGTTAATAAGCCAAACTTCTGGTGACAGATTCCTTTTAATATTTGGGTCAGTGCAATTACAGTGTTGCCAGGTTTATATATTATTTTATGTTTGACTACTTTAAAACACTGAAAATATTTTTATATAAATGCTTTCAGCTCTCTTCTCCAGGAGTCAGTGTGGGGGATGGGGAAGAACTGCAGAGTTAGGGATCATTACAAACACTTCCAGTAGCCCTTCTCTCATAGCTCTGCCAACTTTACTAAGCAGGCATCCATATGTGAAGGAGAAAAGAGCATGCCCCCACTATATCTTAGAACAGGCATAATAACAGTCTATTCTCTTAACTGCAGATTGATGAGATGTCCTGGAGTTCAGCCGACCTGAGTGTGATTATCAGCTTTTGGCTTTCATCTCCAAAAGTCAGTGTGGGAGGAAGGGCTGTGCTGCAGAGTAGCTAGCACTACACTTGTCTTGGCAATGTTAATGTGTTTTGGTTAAGGCAATAAGCCTTCCATGAATTTGAGAGGAAAGCTAGGAAAGCTACTAGAAGTGTTGGTAACGAGACTCAATTCTGCAGCACTGCCCCTGCCCTCGCACTGACTGTTATAGTTTGGATCTGAATGCTGGTCATAACTCTCAAATCCGCGGTTCTCCAGCACATGTTAGGCTACTTTCACACATCAGTTTTTTTGCCATCAGGCTGAATCCGGCAAATTGTGAAAAACTGATGTGATGGATCCGCTTTTTCGCCGGATCCGACTAGCTGATCCGCGGAGAAAGAGAGAGAAACAGAGAGAGAGAACCCCAGAAAGGGAAACGCTGAACGCTGAACATGCTCAGTTTAAAAAAATGGAATCTGTTGCCGGATTCAGCCCTTTTATGAATCCGGCACCATAGGATTCCATCATAGCAAATGCCGGACGCTGCCGCATCCGTCGCTGTCCGTTTTTACGATGGACTCAAAAAACGTTACTATGTCCATTTTCTCCGGCTGCCTGAAAAGACATTTTCGATGGAACCGGCGAAAAACGTATGAAGCATGAAGCCATCTGTCGAAATCCATCGCTAATACAAATCTATGAGAAAAAAACGGAGGCGGTGGCAATTTTTGCCTGATCCGTTTTTTTCTTAATTCGCTGGATTGTGACTGAAGGCAAAAAACTGATGTGTGAAAACAGCCTTATTGTTCTGCAGTGAAGAGAGCAGAATACTTGTCAGTATGTGTCTCACAGTCTTGCACTGAGCCTGATCTAAGCTACTGTGGGGGCATGATCTTCTTTCCACAGTGTGTTTCTGCCTGATTATGAGTGATCAGAATCAGAACGAGCAAGAAGTACATGCTCCCAGTGTAATTCCTCTGGTAATGGCCACTTGAACTTTAAAAGTATTAACCGTTAGATGCCAAATTCTTTGATAGCTAAAATCTCGGCAACAGAGAGGAAACATTTTTAAAAAATTTATTATGCTCTGCTGTCACTATTTTATTGTGTTTCCAGCTTAACATAATAAATGTGGTCATAGGTCCTCTTTAATTCATCCAACTCCTTCTTTAAATCATCTAGATGGTAGTGTCAAAATTACCAGATTCATATAATAGATTAATCAACCCTGTTCAGCTCTAAAACCGATTGGGACCAATGATGCAAGGTGTCAACTGTCATATACATGGCATTTTTATCCATGCTAAGGTGCTAGTCACCGATTCCTTAGTGCTGTAAAAGTGTGTCCCTGAGGAATAAGGTCCCACATCCAGTGCTCAGGCAATCAGTAAACTGGTACGACAAAGCTGTCTTAGCATACTGAGTATACATTGAAAGTCATGATACTGTATTAATAATAATAATAATAATAATAGTAATACATACTTCTTCACTTATGAATTTAGTTAACATGTAAACAAATTCTCATATTCCATAATCTACTATATAATTGTCTAAGGGTCACTTCCATCTTTCTGTCTGTCTGTCCTTCTTTCTGTCATGGTTATTCATTCGCTGATTGGTCTCGCCAGCTGCCTTTCATGGCTTCCGCGACCAATCAGCGACGGGCACAGTCCAGAAGAAAATGGCCGCTCCTTACTCCCCGCAGTCAGTGCCTGTCGAACGCATACTCCCCTACAGTCACCGCTAACACAGGGTTAATGCTGGCGGTAATGGACCGTGTTATGCTGCCGGTAACGCACTCTGTTACCGCCGCTATTAACCATGTGTGTCCCCAACTTTTTACTATTGACGCTGCCTATGCGGCATCAATAGTAAAAAATGTATTGTTAAAAATAATTTAAAAAAAAATAAACCTGCTATACTCACCCTCTGTAGTCCGCTGAGCAGCTCCCGCCGGCTGCCATCTTCCGCTGCAGTTTCTGGTGGCAAAGATGGTATGGCAGAAGGACCTGCCATGATGTACGGTCATGTGACCACGACATCATCACAGGCCCTGCGCGCCTGTGCTAGAAAGACCTGCCATGATGTCACGGTCATGTGACCGTGACGTCATCACAGGTCCTGCGCTCCGATACCAACCCTGGGACCGCAAGCTGCCATGAACTACAAGGAGCCTTCGGAAAGGTGAGTATATGTTTATTTTTTATTTTTTCACCTGTGACAAACCGGGCTGGGCAATACACTACGTAGCTGGGCAATATACTATGTGACTGGCCGATATACTATGTGCCTCTGTGCTGTATACTACTTTGCTGTGCAATATACTACTTGGCTCTGTGCTGTATACTACGTCACTGGGCAATATACTACGTAACTGGGCAATATACTACGTGACTGGGCAATATACTACATGGCTCTGTGCTGTATACTACGTCACTCGGCAATATGCTACGTCACTGGGCAATATACTACGTCACTGGGCAATATACTACATAGCTCTGTGCTGCATACTACGTCACTGGGCAACATACTACGTAACTGGGCAATATACTACGTGGCTGGGCAATATACTACGTCACTGGGCAGTATACTATGTGGTTGCGCAATATACTACGTGACTGGGCAATATACTATGTGGCTCTGTGCTGTATACTACGTCTCTGTGCGATATACTACTTCACTGGGCAATATACTAAGTAACTGGGCAATATACTACGAGGCTGGGTAGTATACTACTTGACTGGGCAATATACTCTGTAACTGGGCAATATACTACGTGGCTGCCCAATATACTACGTGACTGGGCAATACACTACGTGGCTGTGCAATATACTATGTGACTGGGCAATATACTACGTCACTGGGTAATATACTACGTGGCTGGGCAATATACTACGTCACTGGGTAATATACTACGTGTCTGGGCAATATACTATGTGGCTGGACAATATACTACGTGACTGGGCAATATACTATGTGGCTGGGCAATATACTACGTGGCTTGGCAATATACTATGTGGTTGGGCAATATACTACGTGGCTGTGCAATATACTACATGGCTGGGCAATATACTACGTGGCTGGGCAATATACTACGTCACTGGGCAATATACTACGTGTCTGGGCAATATACTATGTGGCTGGACAATGTACTACGTGGCTGGGCAATAAACTATGTGGTTGGGAAATATACTACATGGCTGTGCAATATACTACATGGCTGGGCAATATACTACGTGGCTGGGCAATATACTATGTGGGCTGTGCAATAAACTATGTGGACATGCGTATTCTAGAATGCCTGATGCGTTAGAATCGGGCCACCATCTAGTGTTAAATATTATGCCAAAGTACTGTAATAAAATATATTTTAAAGTTGTCCATTTCTAGCATCTTTCACATCTTCTGCTTAGACCTGTATCAACTGAAATTGCTTTTTATTATTTATTTATTACCTGTAATATATTTGTAGCTAAAGTTTGAACTGCACAACAAATCCCCAAAACAAAACAGGGTTATCCGTACTATACCACATTTAAGGGTACAGTAATTGCTATATAGTCTAGCTTGAAAATGGAAAAAGTCTTTCTCTAACATTGTTACTTTAGACTTGGCTTCAGTATTTTTGTTTTGCACAAAAGAGAGTTGTGTTACTTGAGCTGCAATCCGTGAATGTAAGAAATTCTCTAAGAAAAGTTCTAGCATAAAAGATAATAATACATTTGTATTCTGTCTATAATAGACTTCTTTGCATGAACTTCTATGGTACTGTACGTATAGTATTCTAAGTCAGACAAAATACATTCAATGCAGACGTGATAAAGTTTTCATTGTTCACTGTAAATATATGAAGTGCAAAAAACTTTTTGCAAAAAATAAGACGAGAATAATACAAAGGGAATAATGGTAGAATTATGCTCTTTACAATTAATATATTATGTATCCAGTACAGCCTATTTTCTTTTGTGATTCTATAATAAAAAACTATTCATTTTCTAAAAAGAATATACTTTGAATCCTAATCTAATGTGAATTTTTAGTAATGTTTCCTTTTTAATAGAAATATGAGCATTTTTTTTTCTTTGGTTGAAACAATATTTCTTATTTTATGAAAATACAATGATTTTTCTATTTTAAAAAGCAAAAAAAATATGAGGAGAGTAGACAACCTTTGCATTTTTGGATCCCTTTTCTAAATTGCCCTTTAATTATATACTAAATGGTGGCCCGATTCTAACGCATCGGGTATTCTAGAATATGTATATAGTTTATTTATTGGTGCGGGATTTAAATCCCGCTTCGCTGATTGGTCACGCCCAGCCGGCGCGACCAGTAAGAGATATTGGCACAGGATTTAAATCCCGCTTCGCTGATTGGTCGAACCCAGCCGCTGCGACCAATCAGAGACATTGCCGCGGTATTTAAATCCCGCTTCGCTGGTTGCTCATGTCCAGCCAGCACGACCAATCAGAGACATTGGCGCGGGATTTAAAACCCGCTTCGCTGATTGCTCATGCCCAGCCGGTGCAATCAATCAGAGACATTGCCGCGAGATTTAAATCACACTTCGCTGATTGGTCACGCCGGCTCGCCGCAACCAATCAGCGACATTTGGGTGGGATTTAATTAAGGTGGGAGTGGCGGGCGCTGACTGGGGGGGAGTATAGAGGGGGCACTGACGACAGGGCAGTATGGAGCGGCCATTTCATGGCCGGACTATGCCCGTCACTCCGAAGAGTGCATTGCGGTCTCGTGAGATAATGACGTGCGGTCTCGCGAGACCACACATCATCATCTCGTGAGACCGCACGTTATCATCTTGCGAGACCGCAATGCATTGACTGGACCGTCGCGAGGAGCGGGAAAGGCCTGGGCTGGATCGGGGGGCCGACAGAAGGTGAGTGCATAATAATTTTTTCAATCAAAAAGGAAGAAAAATAGAAGTGACACTCACCCTGATGTTGTTGTGAATCAAAGTCCTTTATTCAAATAACGAATGAACAGACATAATGTGGAGAGGCGGCTGGTAAGAGTTAAGGTGCGGGAAGGAGGAAAAGGACGATGGCCGTTTTGCGCTTTTGATTCACAACAACATCAGGGTGAGTGCCACTTCTATTTTTCTTCCTTTTTGATTGCTACAATACCTGTTGTTGAGCACCACCTACAAGTTGCCATTGCATTTGTGCCATATGTGTCCTAAATAGGATCCCACGTCCACTATTGAACCGCTTGTTTTATAGCTGCCTAGTGCCGTTCTCACTCTAAGCTCTTTTGTATAATAATTTTTTATTATCCTTTATTATTTTTAACATTCATACAGGGTTAGTAGCAGCGGTAATGGAGTGTGTTACACCGTGGCATAACGCGGTCCCTTAACGCTGCCATTAACCCTGTGTGAGCCGTGACCGGAGGGGAGTATGGAGCGGGCACTGGCGGCTGGGGAGTAGGGAGGGACCAATTCTCGGCCGGACTGTTCCCGACATGGGATTTCCGGGACAGACAGACGGAAGTGACCCTTAGACAATTATATAGTAGATTTATTTATTTAGAAGACAAACGTATATTTTATCTTTTGTTTTCAAAGGTTAAGGTTTTGTATTGAGCATTTCACCTTGTTGCCCAGAGCACTGTATTTTCTTACTCTCATTAACCACTGAGGATGGCATCAAGCGTGAAGTTTTTCTGACAGTTATTTTGAAAACACACAAGAAGTAAATACAAAAACTTTGAATGGAAATAAAGGAGAGATTTCTCTAACGCGATCCCAATTATGCAGAAAAAAAATCCAACAAAAACTGAAACCTGAAAAGCTGTCAGTGCTGGAATCCTGTAACAGGAAAATGTTTCCAAATCAACGATTACATTAACAGAACCTATCCGACAAAGAGAATAAAATATATGAGTTAATTAGGGGTCCGGATAGATAAGAGGGTCATACATAGTGACAAGAGGGACAATATGACTGCCAGAACTCTAAGTGGACACAACCGATCTTCGGGGAAAAAGAATAGAAAGGGGAGGTGATCTATGAGTCCCTATTATTCCACTAAACTATTATAGACCTTCCTCTCATGAAAGTGCACCCTATTAACCAGCGCATTGGCGCCTCCACTCAATGGCGGCTGTCCCTAATGGTTACTTACTCTAGTTGCCAACTATCCTAAAGGAAAGAAGAAACCGTAAGGTGGGGTTCATAGTTTGTAGATAGAAAATCCATTTTGTCTCTTTTTGTAAAATTTGCTTGCCCCAATTACCTCCTCTAGAGGGTGGATGGATTATGTCAATACTCATTACTTTGATAATGCCTGTGTCTCCTTGATATACCAGGTTGATGTGATTTGCTACAGGTGTGTCTCCTTTTGCATGTCTCTTTATCTACTTTCGACATTTGAAAAACTTAATTAAAAATATGCATGTTAGGATGATTTGTCCATCTGCTAACCACATAAATAGGACATCTTTTCCCTTCTTGTACCATGTACTCCTCTGATATTTTTTATGTATTTTATGTTTTTATTACATATATTCTGCTATACTTTGAAATGGTCTTTCATCTTCATAGGTTTTTATACAAAAAAATGTTTTGGAGTCCTGATCAGTGCTATGACAAATTGTCCTTCAATTTTTATTAGAAAAATTTGCAAATGTTACTCTTGGTAGGAAAAACCAAAGCAAAAATAATAGTAGAATTTTGTGTCTCCAAGAGGTTAAAAGCCCATGAAATGATTGTACATGAATTATACTGTCCAGAATATAGAAGCCATGTAGTAGAAATGCAACATAAGTATCAATGATAAAGTCTCACTCTTAGATATGAAGTACAAAAGCAAATGTCAAATTTCCCCTTTTCTATCACCTGATTTACATGTAGCGCTTAAAGAAGACTTTCAATATATCAGAATATTTTATATTGACAAGATGTAGTGCAGCAAGTTTCTCACAGGATGAAAATGTACAACACATTCCTAAGAGATATTTTGCATATTGCTTTATGCAAATTCTATTTGATGGAAAATCATGAGAATATTCTGCTCCATGATATTATTAGCATTTGCCTGCCAATGTAAACTAATGGCAATTCACATAACTCTATCCCTGGGGAAGAAAAAGAGAAAAGCAACACACATTTAAAGTCGTAACTGTGCAAGGGTTCTAGTAAAGATATAGATACGCAAATCTTGGCATATATAAATTTGCCAAGTAAAAAAAATGTTTTGCAGCTAGAGATGAGCAGATCTGGCCAAATACAAATTTGCCAAACCTCGAGACATTAGATTTGCAGGAAAGCTATTCTTCTTCTATAGAACGTCCCTTATTGAGTTTGTGATCTCTCCATACTAAATGTAAAGAAAAACACCTAAAAAAACAAACAAAAAAAACTACTCACCTCAATAGCCGCTCCATTTTTCACTGTGTGCCATCCACTCTCAGAACTTATTTCCTTACGTCACGCATTGCAGCACGCAGACACCTGCAAGACCAAAGGTCATATTCCAAAGTGAAGACACTGGAGAATGGAAAACAATAGCGAAAAGCAGAATTCTGAAGATTGGATAAGCAGTAAACATTGAAGTAATTTTTTACTGTTTACCAGTCAGCTCGTTTGCATGGATTTATCTGGGAAGTTCGACTCACAGAGAAACTAATCTCTGCAAATTTTATGTCTCTTATCATGCTCTGCAGTCACACTAGACCCCCTGATTAACAAAAATATCACGCGTAAAAAAATAACAAAATGGCTGTTTGCTAAGCGATCCCCACATGTGTTGAGGCTGACTAACAGTCGCAAATCATATAGCCACAGATGCTCAAACATAACACACGGTCATGCTCAGATGCTCGGATAACACCCAAGCATGTTCGCTCATCACTACACCTTAAAGCTCATCTCTCCGGCCTCTCTGCCACTCAACCGGTCCAAGATGCATCTTTTTATTATCACCGCTCACACTGTGCTCTACTCACATGCCCCAAAGCTCACAAAGTGATAATGCCACTGCATGCACCGTGAACCTTTGCGTGCATGCACACTCCCACCCCATTGTCACGGCAGTAATCTTTATGCTTCATCAATGCTGCTCTACTCAGTATGGTCATCACATGGCTCCCTGAGTTTTGCTCCTTGCAGCACTCCTGCATCTTAGGGTGATTTCCATTTTACCTTAAGGGATGTGGCCGGTCTCTGCAGGAATTTAACCCTGCTATGTCCTGCAGAGATAAGGTTCCCCCTGCCTATCTGGAGTCAGCAGGCTCTATATCTGGCAGCTCCTCCCAACACTTCTTGCCCTAATGTTGGTTCCTAACCTGTATGTTCAGAAAGAGTCCTGTTTGTGCATTTTGTGTTTGCTTCTGTCTATTACTGATGCGCCTAATATCCTGTCTGATATCTTCACTTCTGATCTCTGCTAAGTATCCTGAACATGTGCTGCCTGACTTGAACTTGGATTGTCTGACCATATTTTTGTTTTTGCCCTCTTGTACTGTGCTCTCGTGTTTCTGACACTCCAGTCAGCTGCTGCAGTCCCGAAGACTGCCATGGAGTGGTACCTGGCAGCTACATGCAGCAAAGCTTATCCTCACCACCAAAGGCTCTAGCAAAAAAGTAGGTAGTCACTTAGTCATGTCTCTCCAGGATAAGCTCGGCCTGTAGTGCAGTGAGTCCACATCCACCAGCGTTACATTTGCCCTCCAGCGTTACACCCAAAACTCATCATAGCCGGAAGTCCTTGCCTATTGTAAAAAGGCTGTGGTTTTCAGTGTGAGCAACAATGATAAGAAGATGTGGAGACAGACAAGTCATGGCGAGAAGAAGTGAGTGATGAGGTGAGCATACCCTATTAATTGCCCTTTATGGTTTATAAACAGGCAATCACAGGCTACCAGTTTTATGAATTCATTCAAAAGTGAATTACAAAAATCTACATTTTGAAGAATGTGGATTTTTTTTGAAATTTAAAAAAAGCCATTGAATATATTTGCTCATCTCTATCTGAATGAGAGTACCACATTGCTTCTATATCAGGCATACAAGTACCTTGTATCATTCCTGCATGATGTCTTCATCACAGACACTTACTTACACAAGAAATATTGCACTGCAAGTGATATAGCAATGTCCCCGAGCACGCAGAACAGTTGACATACAGCTTATGCGGAAATAATCAGTTAACAAACTATCAACAGACCTGCCAGTTTATTCAAACAACATTATACAGTATTATAAGAACACATCAAGTTATATCTTGCACAAGAGGCACCTACTCTGGAGTACATATGTTATATATAGTTTACTTAACATGTACGACAAGCTTAATAGTATAGAAATAACAGATAATGTATGATACTGCTGGTGCAAAACTTGAAATAAAAGATCTACTGATTTACTCAATTACATTTCTCGGAATCATACAAGAATAATGAATAGTGTACTGCGTAGCTGTTGCAAGATGAATAATGCATGCAATGCATTGTAGCCTTTGCTAAGGGTGTCAAATTCATCAAGCTCCATAGTATACATAGAGCAGTTCTTTAATATGTCCTATAGAAAATGTTATATAATATATTGCCCAGAAAAATATGTGAGCAACACAAATAGTTCACAATCCACTATAAATAAGACACTCAGGTGAGACATACTGATAAGAAGAGAAAGTAGCGCAAGATCTAAGATGTAACCACTCACAGATTCTCCATAAGACATTCTATATTTCACTAGATAGTAAATATTTGGCAAAGAATAGTGCATTAACTCAAATGTGGTAAAATCGCAATTCTTTATATATGATATAATTAGTCAATATAAAATATGCAGATTGTACGTCCTTTATGGATGAATAAAAGGATAAAGATTTACAGATAAGCTCTTGCCTCTACATCAATCTAGTGGAAGCTAGTATGAAGTATAACATAGATGGGCGATAAAACTCAAAATAATTGTTATAAATGAAAGAAACTATTTTTAATTATAATTAGGATTTTCAGTATTGTCAGTGCATACAATGTGCAACAAACAATGATATTCACAGTTTCAAGGGGGGAAATCAGAAAGATAAAGACTCACTAACAATGTACAAGTAAGTCTCTCATCTTCGGAAGGGACCAGAAATCCTTCTGTACTCAGTGACACTGCCTTAATAATTGTCTATGAGATAGATCGCTTCCATGGATGCAGATAAGGTACACAGTCATAGTGCGCCAGGTATAGAAGCAGTAAGTAGTCTCAGAGACATTTTAGTAATTCTTTCAAGATGACCCATCTTTGTGGTTACATCGACATGCACCAGGCGACTCTTCTCTTTACTTCGAGGGCTAATCTTTTTTTTAAAACTGTAAATTTTTATTAAATTTTACATGTAACCAAATTCAAACAGATCCAGATAAGGCAAATGTTAAGCGAAAGAAGTCCTAACCACCAACCTGAGCCCAATAATAACCCATGGGGCCCAAATGGTATCAAACCTGTCCACTCCGGCTTTCAGCAAAGCCGTCATGTAATCCATTCTACGGATGTCTTTAGTAAGTGTTGGTGGGAAGGAGGAGAGGTCTGTTTCCAATTAAGGGCTATCAAACATGTTGCTGCAGTGAGAATATGTAATAGCAGCTTACCCAAATTCTTCTCATCCCTCTAGAGGAGACTTTAAGGAGAAAAGGGCTAATATTTTAGTGTAAGCACCCTGCAGGGTTGCCAGCCATGCAGAAATTCCTGGACAGTCCCTTAAAGGGAACCTGTCACCTGAATTTGGCGGGACTGGTTTTGGGTCATATGGGCGGAGTTTTCGGGTGTTTGATTCACCCTTTCCTTACCCGCTGGCTGCATGCTGGCTGCAATATTGGATTGAAGTTCATTCTCTGTCCTCCATAGTACACACCTGCGCAAGGCAAGATTGCACTGTGCAGGCATGTACTACGGAGGACAGACAATGAACTTCAATCCAATATTGCAGCCAGCATGCAGCCAGCGGGTAAGGAAAGGGTGAATCAAACACCTGAAAACTCCGCCCATATGACCCAAAACCAGTCCCGCCAAATTCAGGTGACAGAGTCCCTTTAAAAATGTCTCTTCTTTCCCCTATGCATAACAAATAAATTTGATGTTTTTGTGACTTTTGTAAAGCTAGAGAAATGTACAGATTATCATATCTGCAGTTATCATTTTACAATTCACAGTAATTGCAGTTAATATTTTTATATACAAATATTATATAATAATAATCTTTTTATTTATATAGCGCCAACATATTCCGCAGCGCTTTACAGTTTGCACACATTATCATCGCTGCCCCGATGTGGCTCACAATCTAAATTCCCTATCAGTATGTCTAAGGAATTATATAGAAGAAACTTAATTTAATATGGGTTTACAGTGTGTCAGTAAAAAATTTAGTTTATGGCCGGTGTCACACTTTTGAGTTCAATGCGAGAAACTTGCATCAATATCCAGCACTGCCACCGGCACTTAGGACCAGAGCATTCAGTTGCATGTATTACTATGCAGCCGCACGCTCCGGTCCTATGTGCCGTCAGCAGTGCCAGGTATTGATGCGAGAGACTCACGCAAATTCCTCGCATTGCACTTGCAAGTGTGATCCTGGCCTCTCTGTGATTTCTTGATAAGATGTCTAGAAAAAATGAAAAATCAAGTTGGCGGCCATGTTGCTATGAAGGGTTGCAGCCACAAAAAGTGACCATGCTGTTCACAGACTTACCTTAAATGCTGGTGAATCTGATTTTGTTTTCATTTATTGGGTACAAATATGTATATCAGGATGAATGATCAGTAGAATATATACACATGAGGAAACCTAAGCTTCACCAACGATACCTTCTATTAATCCTTCCATATCCACTTGGATTTGGCATGTTTCACAATGCTGTTTTTTGTTAGAAAGGTATTGCATACATAGATATACACAAGAGATATTTTGTGCTTTTTTTCCCTGTTTTAATCTTATATATTTATGTGGTTTTATATTCTATTTAGGTACTGATAATAAGGTATATAGTCTCACAATTTTTCATATTTTTCGTTTTAACTGGATAAGATGACTGAATGGGCAAACACTTGGCAAATGAGATTTAATGTAGATAAATGTAAAGTAATGCACCTAGCATGAAGTATTCCTATTTCCGCATACAGAAGATAGGACCATACTTGAGATTACAGAACAGGAGAAGAACTTGGGTATTCTGGTTACAAGAAAGCTGAGCAGCAGTACTCAATGTCAAGCAGCAGCCGCAAAAGCAAACAAGAACTCAGCATGTATAAAAATAAAGATAAAATCCTAAGATCCTAACATGTCATTTCCTCTTTATAAATCATAGTTGAGGCGACATCTAGAATATGGGATCCAGTTTTGGGCTCCACATTTTTAAAAGGATGTTCAGAAGTTAGAGAGGCGGGCAACTAGATTATTACAATGGAAAGAAGGCCTCTCATATGAAGAGAGGTTGGAAAAGTTAGGCTTGTACAGTGAAGAGATAAGACACCACAGAGGAGATTGTTATTATTATTATTATTATTATTATTTGTTTTGAGATCTTATTTACATGTATAAATTTATGTGTGGCCAGTACAGTGGACTGGCACATGATTTTTTCTTTCCAAAGACCATATTAACGATCAGGGGGTACTCAATGCGGGTGGAAAAAAGGCTTTTCCAACAGCTAAATAGGAAAGGGTTCTCTACGTTACAGCAGTCACATTGTGGAATTCTCTACCAAAGGAGGCAGTAATGGCAGACATTATAACAGCTTTTAAAAAAGGGCTGGACAATTTCATCAATTGTAATACACATAATACTGCGGGTTATAGTTAATTTTTCAACCCACAGTAAGTAACTATCTACCATATTTTTCGGACCATAAGACACACTTTTTCCCACAAAATCCTGTGGCAGTGGCAGCAGCGGCAGTCCCGATGCAGCCTGCCTTCCCAGGCTGGTGCAGCTGTGGTGACACGTCGGTGCTGTGTTGTGGTGGTGGCGGGCTGTGCTCCGGAGCATTGGCAGTGGTGCTCTGTGCTCCATGGGGGGCTCTGCCAGCAATTTTTCAAAGCCCCAGAGGCCCCCACACATCTGTTGCTGCCATGTTTTGATGGCCTCAGGGAACATGGCCTCCGGGAAGATTCGCCACCGGGCAGGGAGCGGCGCATGCTCAGATTCAGATCTTGTCCCGAGATCTCTGGAGACAAGATCTTGGGATGAGATCTTGTTGGCTAGATTTAAATTTGAACATGCACCGCCCCCAGCCCGGCGGCCATATTCCCGGAGGCCATATTCCCAGAGGCCACCGTTACATGGCAGCAATGGATTGCGGGGGCCTTGGGGCTTTGACAAAATGCCAGCGGAACCCCCCAAGGAGCACAGAGAGCCACTGCCACTGTCCCGGAGCACAGCCCCCCTTCTCCAGCAGAGAGCCCCTGCTCCAGCACAGAACCCCTGCCCCAGGACAAAGCCCAAGCACAGAGCCCCTGCACAGAGCCCCTGCCCAAGCACAGAGACCCTGCCCAAGCACAGAGCCCCAGTACAAAGCCGCTGCCCCAGCACAGAGTCCCTGTCTCAGCACAAAGCCCCTGCCACAGCACAGAGCCGCAGCACAGAGACCTTGCCCTAGAACAGAGCCCCAGCACAGAACCCCCCAGCACAGAGCGCCAGCCCCAGCACAGAGCCCCAGTACATAGCCCCTGCCACAGCACAGGGCCCCAGCACAGAGCTCCTGCCCCAGCACAGAGTCGCCACCACCACACCATCTTGGGATGGGATTTCCCGGAGGCCACCAAACCAGCCTGAACCACAGAACGACCCCTGTGACCACTCCTCCAACTGTGCCTATCCCTTCCCTGGTAAGCTGAATTCGGACTGTAAGATACACTCCCATTTGACACATTATTTTTTCCCCTATATTCCTTCTGAAAATTTTGGGGTGCGTCTTATTGTCCGGTGTGCCTTATAGTCCAAAAAATACGGTAACTATTTATTAGCATGTTTCCAATAAAGTATATATTTTTATGCTATATGCAGCGTTTGAAATCTATTTTATAGAACACTGCTTTTCTTTTTTTTGGGGGGTGTGAACAATGGTGATTGCTTTTTCTGGATCTACAGGTATGTAGCACCTGCTTGGTTGTACTGGAGTTGTGTCTGCCCAATACTTTCAACCCCTTTATCCCCTGAGATTTTTTTTTTGTTTTTTCATGTTTTCTCCCTTCCTTCCAAGCAGCATAACTTTTTTGTTTTTTCTTTCAAATTGCTGTAGGAGGGTTTTGTTTTCTGCAGGTCGAGTTGTAACAATTGAATAACATCATTAATTTCATCATGTGATGCATTGAAAAGCAGAAAAAATGTTTTTGCTTTTTTATTTACCATGTTCTTTTCATCATAAAACTGAACTGGCAATATGTGTCTCCATATCAATATGAGTTTGTGGACATACATACAAACATGTATAGTTTTTTTTATTTAAGTGGTGAAAATATTTTGGGAAATTAGTGCAAAAAAATTGTTTTCTTTTGTTTACATTTTCTGAGATCTGTAACATTACCATGTTTTGGGATATGGGGCTGTGTGAGGGCAAATTGTTTGTGCCCTGATCTGACATTTATACTGACACCTCTTTAGGGTACATACAATGTTTTGATCACCTGTTATTGCATGTGAGAGCCCTAGCTTTCACATTTTCTTTATTGCAGAACTGTTTGAGGCCTTATTTTTTGCATAAATAATTGTTATTTATATTGGTACAGTTTTTGGATACATATAACTTTTTGATAACTTCATATAATTTTTTAGGTGAAATTAACAAAAACTGCAATTCTGGAATAGTTTTTAAAATTTTATGAACAGTGAAATAAATAATAATATAATTTTACTGTACATGTCGTTACGAATATGGCGGTACCAAATATGTGGTTGTATACTGTGTGTATGAAGTTTTTTTCACAAAAAACAACGTTTTTATTATTGAAACTGGGATTTTTTTTTCACTTTTGAATTTTTTATACTTAAAAACATTTTTTATTTTAAATGTATTACAATGCTTATTAGACCCAAAAGGGCACTTGAACGTGTGATCATTTGATCACATATAATACACTGTACAACTTATGTAGTAAAGTGTAAAATCTAACCCGTCCGTTTTCGACTGACAATATATCAAGTCTTGCCTTCCGTGCAATCTCATAGCCTGAGGTATATGACACATCATTTTTAAAACTTCAGTTGCAACAGTATCCCATCTGCACCCCTCAATCTTACTGTAAGGGTGCCAATGGGCTGACACAGAGAGCGAACTTCCCCGATATATCCTCACATGTCGCTGTCACTATTGACAGTGGAATTTTAAGAGTTGAAAAAGTAGCTTCATCCAGTCCTAGAACACGCAGCAAGAGCTCACTTATACTATATGTAACAGATGACTCCTGCTGTGGTTGACACAGGCAGAACTCATGTGCTCATGCCAACCCTATATTGTAAGCATTTGTCAGATTTCTGGAAACCAATTCCAATCTTGACATACAGTTTTGTGTTTTTCTGGTAACGGCTTAATTAAAGGAGATACACATAATCTTATAATTTCTACATGCATACATTTTATTCACACGGAATAAGTCACGGAATTATGAAAATCACAGGTACAGAAACAGTTTATTGATATGCAGATGGTGCCCCCACTCACCGACGGCTCTCCCTTTTGACCCTAAGGGGAAACTTAACAAAGAAATTTATACTCATCCAAAATGATGCCCATCCGGATGCGTTTCTCCCCAGGACAGTAATCCAAGGTTCATCAGGGGAAGCAACAGGGCTTCTCCCAACACGAGGCAGCTATAATAAGCCACCTCTCGTCATCACTGCTTGCAATAAAGGGTCCTTTAGCTAGTTGTATTAGTGCCGGATTGCGCCTGATGGCCACATGTTTCATCTGTCTTTTGACGGATCCGTCAAAAGAAACTGTTTCCGGAGGACGGAGAAAACGTACAGAGGAAAGTTTTTTCTGAAAAAGAACGCAGCGACGGATCCGGCGAAAAACGTATGAAACTGAGATGTGAAATGATGAATCTGGCCTCCGAATCCGGTATTTCATGCATTTTTTCCATTGAAATCATTTTCCATTCTCTCTCTCGCTCACTCTCTAAAAAACAAACGGATCAGTTGCATCGGTTTTTCACTATTTGCAATGGATCCTGCCTGACGGAAAAAACTGATGTGTGAAAGTAGCCTAACTATCCATATATTTATCTACATCTATCCATCAGGCAGGATCCGTTGAATTTTTGAAAAAACGGATCCCTTGCAAATAGTGAAAAACTGATGCAACTGATCCATTTTTTGAGAGAGAGAGAACGGAAAATGTTCATGATTTCAATGGAAAAATGCATGAGAAACTGGATTCGAAGGCGGATTCATCATTTCACATCTCAGTTTCATACGTTTTTTGCCGAATCCGTCGCTGGGCATTATTTCGCCGGACTGAAAAAAACATTTTTCTGTACGTTTTCTCCGTCAACTTTAAACAGCTGTTCTGACGGATCTGGAAAAAAACGGATGAAACGTGTGGCTATCAGGCGCAATCCGGCACTAATACAACTCTATGAGAAAAAACGGATACGGCCCAAAAAAAACCACGGATCTGTTTTTTCAAAACTCGCAGGATTGTGTCTGACGGCAAAAACCTGATGTGTGAAAGTAGCCAGATAGATATATGGATAGATATATCTCTGTATCTACAGATCTATCTATCTATCTATAAATATATCTATAGATCGATATAGCCATAGTTATCCATCTATAGATATATCCATAGTTATATCTATACATATATCTATACATATACCCATAGTTATCCATGTATAGATCTATAGATATATCCATATATATATAATAGAAAGGCTTATATTTCTTACTGAACTTTCAATTAAAAAAATGGAAAAAAAATGGAGTGGGCTCCCTCGCAATTGTCTGCACCAGAGGAGGAAAGCCGACAGCCAGGGACCAATATTTGTAGCCTGGGAAGGGGGTAATACCCATGGCCCCTCCCAAGCTATGAATATCAGCCCGCAGCTGTCTGCGCAGCCTTTACTAGCTATTAAAATAGGGGGATCCCAAAAAAAGCCAGAAAGGCTACGCAGACAGCTGCGGGCTGATATTCATAGCTTAGAGAAGGTCATGGATTTTGGCCCTCCCGGCTATAAATACCAGCCCCCAGCCGCCCCAGAAATGGCGCATCTGTGAGATGCGCCAATTCCAGCACTTGGCCCCTCTCTTCCCACTCCTGAGTAAGGGTGGGATATGGGGTAATAAGGGGTTAATGTCACCTTGCTATTGTAAGGTGACATTAAGCCAGGTTAATAATGGAGAGCCGTCAATAAGATTATTAATCCTAGAGTTGTGAAAGAGTTAAAAAAAAATTAAAGACACCACCTAAAAAAAGTATTTTAATATTCTTAATTTAACCATACTTACCATACTCGATCGCCTGTAAAAAATTAATAATATGGATTATTAATCCTAGAGTTGTGAAAGAGTTAAAAAAAAATTAAAGACACCACCTAAAAAAAGTATTTTAATATTCTTAATTTAACCATACTTACCATACTCGATCGCCTGTAAAAAATTAAAAATAATAAACCATATACTCCATGTCCGATGCAGTCCAATTAATAAAGAGTGTCCCACGACGATCTCCCCTACAGAACAGTAACATCGGGTGATGTCACTGCTCTATAGGACCCTCAATGACACACTGACAGGAGACAATGGCTCCTGCAGTGCATCACTGAGGTTACCTTAGTTCAGAGTCTCACTTTATGGCATTGCTGTGTGGGAACTTTCTCACACAGCAGTGCCACAAGTGAGACTAGGGACTATTTTTTACAGTGGTGGAGGAATACGGTGCGGAAGGATACCTTCCATCATTGTATTCCTGGTGCCCTTGGAGAGCAGTCACATCAGCTGATGCTGTTGCTCTCCATGGGAGATAGTCCTGGGACACTCGTTTTAATTGGATTTCTGTGGATCAGGGAGTATAGTGTTTGTTTATTATTTTAATATTTTTTTACAGGTGACACTGGCTTCGGGGATGAAAGGGACAAGTGATGGTCAGTATGTACTCTATGTTATATGTACTGTATGTCTATATGTTGTATGTTTGTAGTATGTTGTATGTATGTACTATGTTGTATGTATGTAGTATGTTGTATGTATGTTGTATGTAGTATGTTGTATGTAGTATGTTGTATGTAATATGTTGCATGCATGTAGTATGTTGCATGTATGTAGTATGTTGCATGTATGTAGTATGTTGCATGTTGTATGTATGTTGCATGTATTTAGTATGTTGCATGTATGTAGTATGTTGTATGTATTTTGCATGTATGTAGTATGTTGCATGTGTGTAGTATGTTGCATGTATGTAGTATGGTGTATGCATGTAGTATGTTGCATGTTGTATGTATGTTGCATGTATGTAGTATGTTGTATGTATGTAGGATGTTGCATGTTGTATGCATGTTGCATGTATGTATTATGTTGCATGTATATAACATGTTGTATGTATGCAGTATGTTGCATGTAGTATGCATGTTGCATGAATGTAGTATATTGTATGTATGTAATATGTTGCATGTATGTCGTATGTTGTATGTAGCATGTTGTATGTAATATGTTGCATGTATGTAGTATGTTGCATGTATGTAGTGTGTTGCATGTGTGTAGTGTGTTGCATGTATGTAGAATGTTGCATGGTGTATGTATGTTGCATGGTGTATGTATGTTGCATGTTGTATGTATGTTGCATGTATGTAATATTTAAGTTGCATGCATGTAGTATGTTGCATGTATGTAGTATGTTGTATGTATGTACTATGTTGCACGTTGTATGTTTGTTGCATGTATGTAGTATGTTCCATGAATGTAGTATGTATGTAGCATGCATATTGTATGTATGTGGTATGCATGTTGTATGTATGTATATTGTATGTTTGTGTTTTTTTATACATTCAACACATTAGCCGGATGATGGGACTACTACTGTCCCATCATTGGCTAATGTGTAACTCACTGTCACTGTAGCAGGCAGACGATGCCTGCACACACACACACGCAGTGCCACACACATCCGGGTAGACCGCAGACCCCCGGACAGGCCACAGACCCCCTGGACATGCCGCAGACTTGGCACGGAGAGGCTGCAGACCCCCAGACAGCCCGCAGACCACCTGTACAGCCCGCAGACCACCCAGAGAGCCTGAAGACCACCTGGACAGCCGCAGACCCAGCACGGAGAGGCCGCAGACCCTCAGACAGCCCGCAGACCACCTGGACAGCCCGCAGACCCGGCACGCAGAGCTTGCAGACCCCACCTGCACACACACAGAGTCACTGCCCACACTCCGCCCACACTCTTCCCCCTCCCGAACTGCAGTGTTTCCTCCTCAGCTAAACCGCAGATCTTTTTTACATCTGCGAATTTGCTGCAGAAGTGCCCGACTCAATGCAAGTCAATGGGTGCAGAAATGCTGCAGTTCCGCACAAAGAATTGACATGCTGTGGAAAAAACAACGCTGCGTTTCCGCGCAGTTTTTTCCTGCAGCATGTGCACAGCGGATTTGGTTTTCCATAGGTTTACATGGTACTGTAGACCGTATGGAAAACTGCTGCAGATCCGCAGTGTCAAAAACGCTGCGGATCCGCAGTAAAAATCGCAACGTGTGAACATGGCCTTAGAGATGCAGGTGTCAAAGATGAAAACTGCAGTACTACAATAATGGTTTTCAGCTTGTTTAGTGTTGTTCACTTCAGTATAAAGAGGTAATCAGTGCTCAAGACACTTCTTTAGCATATTCAGTACCTCTGAAGGACACAAGCACAAATACTCTGCACATGTACTATTCTAATAAATGCAACATGTGCATTATATCTGCTTATTTTTAAATATCCTCAACTATGTGCTAATGTGGTAAAAATGTAAAAAAAATGCTGTTAACCTGCAGAAATGCAGTTTATCTGCAGGTTAACAGTGGTTTTAAGTTCTGTGGCTGCCACACTGAAAGCATGAATACCTGGAGGAAATGAACTTTGTTCCAACTGACAGCCTCCGGCTTTCAGTCATAAAGGTGTGGCTTCAGCTACTGCTCAGTACACAGCGAGTGGTGACGGTAAACACACTCTGGCAGGGAATGCCAGCCTGTAAGTTGTAGTGGGAATGCCTGGATGTTCAGGTCTGCCAGGTTCGGCCGAACAGTTAAAAAAAGTTTGGCTAGGGTACCAGGACAGTGCCCAAATCTGGAACCCATTCACTTGAATGGGCAGCCTGAACATCAAGTGATTGTCACGCTGTTATGTGCATGACAGCATAACAAACACTGCCTCTGATTGGCAGTAAAATTACTAGCTAGCAGTCTGACAGGAGTAGTAGCCCCATCAGCCAACGCCTGTGATCAGAGGTAACCTTTTTACTTCCGGTCAGAGCTGCGAGCTATGGCCGATCAGAGCCGCCAGTATTTCTCCTACTGTCATGCACTCAGCGTTCATGGTGCCAAACTCAAACAGTAACACACACTTCCAGGTGACTTTTACTGGTCAGCAGTGCATCAGTGTTCAGCCAGCTGTCAATCAGTTCAATGGTGTAGCCACAGATCTTTAGAACGCTATTAACTATGGATTAATGCCATACCTGCAGATTAATAGCATTTTTTTAACGTGACAGGTTCCCCTTAATACATTCCCTTTTCAAAATGTTATTTTTTTCACATCTTTGTCTGGTGCTCCAAAGACTTTTTTCGCAATTACATCAATTTTAATAGCAAGAACAACAATATATCCTATATACAGAACACAGACCATCTTGAACAACCATTGATGAACCCAATTATAAATGAAATAGAAAATGAAGCACTGGTATCTTGTCATGAAATAAAGTCGTTAAGTATGACTCATAAGGTCACACATACCTTTATATTTGCCCTCTATGTAGGCAGTCAGATTGCAAAAAATAAATATAAATATTTATAAATGTTTTAATTTTTCCATGTTTACACCATAATGTAGCTCACTGTGTTGAGCAATATTGTGTGTTTCAGAGCAGGTGTTGCTTCTTTACTCTCGACAGAATGTTGCAAAGATTGACAGCTTTGTAGAGGAACTGTCATTAATCACTCAGTCACGGGAAGAGCCTATAAGCATGCACACAGTTGGATTCCTTCCTTCATTCCTCTCATCTAAATTTATTTTGATTTATGATTGCTATTTATCCTATTTGATAGAACAAGTACATGCAGAGGAAAATGATTACAAAACAACCACATGCAGCAAAGTAGCATAAATCATTTGGCATCATAGTACATGGGCACACCCAAAAATGTAGAGATTTGACCAAGTATGCATGCAATGGAATGGAACTGGTGACTCAGGATGTGTATAAATGAAAGTGATGCAAGCCTAATACTACATGGCGTACATAGTTTTGGTTTCTACACTAAGCAACGATACAATGAATGACGTCTTGCGTAAATTTTAATTTGGCATATAACTAAACTTGGGAATTTGACTATGGACATCTGGGACACTCTAAAGAGGACAAGAAAAAATATATGCCCTGTGCATCCTCCATTTACTCATTGTTCAAACTATTGCATTTCACTCTCACATATTATATATGGCCTCATTCATCACACAACAACATGAACGCAGAGCAAACTCCGGATGCTTGAAGCAAATATAAACAGCACGCAGCAGAATATTATAATAAGGTAGGTTAGTACACAGTGTAAGGATCCTTGCTGAGCAGTAGATAGTGTTTACGAAGCCAATTTAGTTTGTTTCAAACGTGTCAGTTTTATTGAATTCATAAAACTCCAAAGGATTCAAAGTAAAACAGCCTCATCTGCAGACAAAGGTATAACGGAAAATATATAAAGATATAAGTCAGAGTGGGCTCACCTTGCAGATTAGAGTCCTCTCTATCTTAGCTTCTGACTGAGACTGCCAACACCAGAGAAAATGTTTTTCTCTTACTCACATTTGCTGGTCATTCACCAGCTCCCACAATCTCCACTTTCCTCAGCATCCCCCAGCAGATTGACAAAAAATGAACACATAACCCAGCTCTAGGCAAAGATAGCTAGGCTGATTCCTCTAACCAAACCATGTATAGCCAGGATTTAACCTTGTCCTTCCTAGCTTTCCTACAATTGTATGTATTTAGAGTTTCTCTGCTATGCATGATATGAGAGGACATTGTATGTAAAAAGAGGCATATCTATACATAATAAGGATGGACACTATATAAATATGTGTGCCACTATACTTAATAAGAGAAGATAATATGTAAGAAAGTAAAGCACTTTACATAATAAGGGTGGACACTGTATGTTATAAAGGACAACACTATATAGTCATGGCTGAAATTTTCCAGAAAATGGAGTATTTCTCCCAGAAAATTGTTGCAATTACAAATATTTTCTTATACACTTGTTGATTTTCTATGTGTGAATTGGGACAAAATAAAGAAAACCAAAAGAAACAAATCAAATGACATGATGAGATATCCTAAACATGCAGTGCTTGGGGAATCAATGGACGCCCTGGAAAAGGGGCAGAGTTACTGACAATAATAGCTTCTCTGCACTATCTGGAGAAAATACCCAGGCGAAGGTGAGCGGAGAATTCCTCAAAATGCATTGGCTTACTTTTTGTCTCCTTCCGAACTCCGTACCCCAAGTCATCACACACCCTTACCAGCTCTTCCATACATCTTTACTTTTGGTATCCAGGCTCACTATCAGCCTGAGAACCCCTGGCTATAAAAATGAGGCTTCCTACTCTGATTTGTCACTCCTCTTCCAACTTGCACTTGCATGTCCCTTTGACTCCACAGACACAGCTTTTTTTAAATCATTTATAGTATTTGGCCTAATTGGTTTGCTTTTGTATGTACACATTATCCTTTGTATAATATTTAGGACATTTTTGTTCTACTTATTTTTGCTGAGTAAATAGCACTACAGATTTTCTCTTATTTAAATAAAATATTAAGTTGAGGGTGCTAATAATTTTATCACGCCCATTTTTGAGGTTTAGTGTGATATTATTTCTAACTTGCTTTTTTCAGTTTTTTTATTTTGTTCCAATACACTCATAGGAAATAAACATGTGTATAATGAAACATGTGTAATTGCAAGAATTTTCTGGGAGAAATGCTTAATTTTCTGGAACAATTTGAAAGGTGCCAACACTTTCGGCCATGACTTTTCATAATAAGGAATGACGCAATTTTCAGAGACTTAGCTAGGGGTTTAGCTATCTGTTCAGATCAACTTTGATGTGGTCATAAGTTAGCTAAGAGAAACTTGGGTAAAACTAGAAAAAAACAGTTACAAACGGATCCCAAAAATGGACTGAGTGAAGAAAGGCCAGCAAAATCTTTGTGCACCAGCAATATACAGTTAGCAGCTGAAGAGATTTAGAGCAAAACATATAATATTACTAATAACAAAATTATCTTTAGCCTAAGATACATGCTTTCAAGTTAAAACAAAATGACCCACAATGTGTCTCTATTATTAAATTATATAGATGTGATTAGCAAAAAAGTTTTCACTCATGTAATTATTTAACTGTTCTTTTGCATTTTAAAAATGTAATTCTATAATGCAGATATAGATTTTTGGGGTTATTCCCAGCTCCTGAGCCTTCACCATGCAATGCAAATACCATCTTGGTTATCTAGTGAAGCACAGCCATAAAGCTTTATAGGGGAAACACAATTTCATTATATCCGAAAATACTGTGTTGTTGCAGTATACAGTATGAACAATCAAGTGATCTTGAGTTCATATTCTCTAAGGCGAAAAAAAATAAATAAACCATAACATTGCAAAAAGTAACCAAAAAATTAAAATATACAATAGTTTCAGCCACCTAATTTTTCATATAAAACAATTAAAATAAACATATTTATTGCCTTATCCATGCAAGTACAATCCATCAAGATATAACATTAAAAATTATTTTAACTACCGTATATACTCGAGTATAAGCCGACCCGAGTATAAGCCGACCCCCCTAATTTTGCCACAAAAAACTGGGAAAACTTATTGACTTGAGTATAAGCCTAGGGTGGAAAATGCAGCAGCTACCGGTGAATTTCAAAAATAAAAATAGACGCTCCATACCGTTCATTATGGCCCCATAGATGCTCCACATAAAGCTGTGTCATATATACTGCCCTGCACCATTCATTATGGCCCCATAGATGCTCCATATAAAGCTGTGCCATATATAATGCTCTGCAACATTCATTATGGCCCCATATAAAGCTGTGCCATATATAATGCTCTGCACCATTCATTATGGCCCCATATAAAGCTGTGCCACACATAATGCTCTGCACCGTTTATTATGGCCCCATAAAAAGCTGTGCCATATATAATGCTCCATACCGTTCATTATGGCCCCATAGATGCTCCACATAAATCTGTGCCATATAGAATGCTCTGCACTGTTCAGTATGGCCCCATAGATGTTCCATATAAAGCTGTGCCATATATAATGCTCTGCACCTTTCATTATGGCCTCATATAAAGCTGTGCCATATATAATGCTCCATACTGTTCATTATGGCCCCATAGATGCTCCACATAAAGCTGTGCCATATATAATGCTCTGCACTGTTCATTATGGCCCCATAGATGCTCCACATAAAGCTGTGCCATATATAATGCTCTGCACTGTTCAGTATGGCCCCATAGATGCTCCATATAAAGCTGTGCCATATAGAATGCTCTGCACCGTTCATTATGGCCCCATAGATGCTCCATATAAAGCTGTGCCATATATAATGCTCTGCACCGTTCATTATGGCCCCATAGATGCTCCACATAAAGCTGTGCCATATATAATGCTCTGCACCGTTCATATGGCCCCATAGATGCTCCACATAATGCTGTGCCATATATAATGCTCTGCACTGTTCAGTATGGCCCCATAGATGCTCCATATAAAACTGTGCCATATAGAATGCTCTGCACCGTTCATTATGGCCCCATAGATGCTCCACATAAAGCTGTGCCATATAGAATGCTCTGCACCGTTCATTATGGCCCCATAGATGCTCCATATAAAGCTGTGCCATATATGCTCTGCACCGTTCATTATGGCCCCATAGATGCTCCACATAAAGCTGTGCCATATATAATGCTCTGCACCGTTCAGTATGGCCCCATAGATGCTCCACATAAAGCTATGCCATATATAATGCTCTGCACTGTTCATTATTGCCCCATAGATGCTCCACATAAAGCTGTGCCATATATAATGCTCTGCACTGTTCATTATGGCCCCATAGATGCTCCACATAAAGCTGTGCCATATATAATGCTCTGCACTGTTCAGTATGGCCCCATAGATGCTCCATATAAAGCTGTGCCATATAGAATGCTCTGCACCGTTCATTATGGCCCCATAGATGCTCCATATAAAGCTGTGCCATATATAATGCTCTGCACCGTTCATTATGGCCCCATAGATGCTCCACATAAAGCTGTGCCATATATAATGCTCTGCACCGTTCATATGGCCCCATAGATGCTCCACATAATGCTGTGCCATATATAATGCTCTGCACTGTTCAGTATGGCCCCATAGATGCTCCATATAAAACTGTGCCATATAGAATGCTCTGCACCGTTCATTATGGCCCCATAGATGCTCCACATAAAGCTGTGCCATATAGAATGCTCTGCACCGTTCATTATGGCCCCATAGATGCTCCATATAAAGCTGTGCCATATATGCTCTGCACCGTTCATTATGGCCCCATAGATGCTCCACATAAAGCTGTGCCATATATAATGCTCTGCACCGTTCAGTATGGCCCCATAGATGCTCCACATAAAGCTATGCCATATATAATGCTCTGCACTGTTCATTATGGCCCCATAGATGCTCCATATAAAACTGTGCCATATAGAATGCTCTGCACCGTTCATTATGGCCCCATAGATGCTCCATATAAAACTGTGCCATATAGAATGCTCTGCACCGTTCATTATGGCCCCATAGATGCTCCACATAAAGCTGTGCCATATATAATGCACTGCACCGTTCATTATGGCCCCATAGACCCTCCACATAAAGCTGCCCCATATGTAATGCTCTGCACCGTTGACTATGGCCCCATAGATGCTCCACATAAAGTTGTGCCATATACAATGCTCTGCACCGTTGATTATTGCCCCATAGATGCTCCACATAAATCTGTGCAATATATAATGCTGCTGCTGCAATAAAAAAAAAATGACATACTCACCTCTCTTGCTTGCAGCTCCTCAGCGTCCCGCCTTGGCGTCTCTCCGCACTGACTGTTCAGGCAGAGGGCGGCGCGCACACTAGTACGTCATCGCGCCCTCTGACCTGAACAGTCACTGCAAGAGGACGCGAAGACGGAGCGGTGCCCGACGGGTGGAACGCGGACAGGTAAATATGACATACTTACCTGCTTTTGGTGTCCCTGGCTCCTTCCCCCGGACAGCTGGTCTCCGGGTGCCGCAGCCTCTTCCTCTGTCAGCGGTCACCGTTACCGTTCATTAGAGAAATGAATATGCGGCTCCACCCCTATGGGAGTGGAGTCCATATTCATAACTTTAATGAGCGGTACCATGTGACCGCTGAACAGGGGAAAAGCTGCGGCACCAAAGACCGTGGGATGGGCAGGGGGAGCGTCAGGAGCGCCGGGACTAGGTGAGCATGCGACACGCTCTCTCCCCCTCGCCCGCCGACCCCACCGCCAACCGTGACTCGAGTATAAGCTGAGAGGGGCACTTTCAGCCCAAAAATTTGGGCTGAAAATCTCGGCTTAAACTCGAGAATATACGGTATATGTTAAATTCTAAAAGAAAATTGAAACACAATAAGAGCTTTATTTTAGGAGCTGACTCCTTACAAAAATGGACATAAACATTAGTGTATGTATGCAAAATTGTACCAATAATAACTTGGGCCGAGTGAGCAAAAAGGAAGGCCTTATATAGCACCATTGATGGAAAACAGAAAGTTTTGGATCTTAGAAATAGCAACACAAACATTTTTTCTTCTATAAAATTTTGACTCTTTTTGACCACTAAAATATAAAGAAAATCCTCTAAAATTGATATTGTCAAACTTGCACTGACATGAAGACTCATGCTGGCAGGTCACTTCTACAGTATAATAAATGCTGTGGAAACAAAAACAAACAGTAGCAGAATTGCCCTTTTTTCACCATTTTAGCACACTTCTAATTTTTCACCTTTTTCAGTTTATTAAATGATAATATGAATGGTGTCATTCAAAGCTAAAAGTCATCCCACAAATAACTAGCCCTCATTTGGCTATGTTGATGGAGGAAAAAAAAAACTATGGTTCTTGAAAAAAAGGAGAGCAAAATATGAATGCACAAAAATGAAAATTTTAATTTTACAGGGGATTAAATCAATTGTATGCAAAGATTACAGAGCAAACACGAAAAAGAAATGCTCAGTTTTGTCGGCCCATTGTGTTATACACAAAGAAGCAAGAAAACAGCTTTCATTTGTTTGACATATTGTGAATGCATCTGTTTCCCTCTGCTCTCTACAATCTAACAAACATCCGTAGAATGTTCAGTTTTTACAAAGGCAAAATACATTAATTATTTTTACTCATTTGCTGGTTTACACAATGCAAATTCTGTAATAACAATGTTTTACTGAAAGCAGAAAAGCATGGTCCAGACTAGAATTACCGAGTGTAGATATGTATTATGTAATAATGACAGGGTGTAAATATTAGTTGGCTGCTGACACTCGCATTCGTTTTCTGGAGATTTCAAGTTTTATATTTTGAGCCTGAAAGTTGTCAGTTATACCCCGTTCACACTGCATTTCCACAGTATACTCGGGGGTTTGTATCTGAATCCAAACAGAACTCACATTAACCACCGCCTTTTTTCTGACCATCTAAACAAATGGATAGATTTAGAAAGGAAAGCGTAAAGGATCTCCAATCAAATTGATAGACCTCATGGCCTATTCGGAGTCTGTCTAAATCCAATCTATGTTCCATTTTTAGAGTAATTCAGACTGAAATCCTGAACGTATTGTAGAAATGCAGTGTGAACAGGGCCTTAGCCCTCATAAATATGTGAAATCCAAACACACTTGAAATAATAATAATTTTATTTGTATATCGTCAACATTTCATGTTGATGATATACATCCGGAGACATCAACAGTTTACGGGACATGTTTACTTTACAGGACAGCTGGGACATGTACAGATAATAATGACATTACAGAGTAATTCATGAGTTACAGGAGGAGGGAAGGCTCTGCTCACATGCTCACACGTTTATTTTATCATCTATAAGGAAATGTTGTGAGGTAGCACATTAGGTGCCTACTGCGCATCCGCCTTTTACTCAAATCAATAGGAGGAGGATGTGCAGTACAATGCGGCGGCCACTATCAGAAGATGGCTAGCTCTGCAAGTGAGCACAGCCAACACCAATAGCAGCTGACCGGCGGGGTACCAGAAGACAACCTCTTCAACATAATGTTTATATATTGAAGTTAACTTGGTCTGTGACATGGATCCTTATGTTGAACCGTATTGTTCCATATTATGCCCTATTTTTGTGCCAACATGCATTGTCATGTGCAGTAGACTTTAGGCAGACCTCAACCTATAACAGATGATGCCATATATTATGTATAATGTTGGTAACAAAGAGACAAGAGAAATACATGTTCAAAAATCACAAAATATGTGTCACCAAGTGCATAACTACATAATAATATTATATGTTGTGTAGCAAAAACCAGAAGACAAATTATTTTTAAGGACCAGAGTTCAGAAATTTGCTTTCACTTGTTACTAATTAGCAAACAATTCTGATATAAATTGCTCCTCATTTCTTTTATTCATACGGAATGATTAAATAAGCTATTAGGATAATTAGTTAATTAACTCCCGAAGAAGACACAAGGCAGTTATTAGTTGGAAAATTAACGTGGCTAACAAATGCCAAGCATATGTCAGTCAGTTAGTGCATTTGTGGACCTCGCACGTGAGTGCATTAATATCTGTAAATGATAGCGGCGCACAAAACCATTGATCACAATTATATTTTTTACATTTCAATATTTTTCAAAACTGGACTATGACATATTACTCATTTCATTATGTATCAAAATACATCAGAAGTATATAATAATGTAGATTTCAATGCACTTTAGGGGATTCTGAATTTATATTGGCTGTTTTCTGTTCAATAAATCCTTGTAACAGAGTGAAAACAACTAAATTTAGTGCCCAACCTGTTTTTGTGACAGAAATAAAACTCAAAGGATACATTTGATCCATGCGACTGATTGTGTGAACAGTGGACCACAGATGAAGAGCACATGGATCATGTGTAGACTTTGTTCCAGTGCACCTCTGGTTTGTGCAAAAGAAAAAATCACAGAATGCATTTGTCTGATTTGTTTAGTGTACTAGACAAGTGTATGTAAATTTTTGCCAGTTCCAGCACCCATCCACTGTTTGGATAAGTGTCCCAATGACTGAAAGCAAGCAGCTGCAGGGGGAATACATTTTCCTTTTCTACCAGTAGCCCCTCGGCTATTTAGTGTACTGAACATATTTCAAGTGATATTAACCTTACTGAAGACTACCGCTATGTCTACAAATGCAATTATTTTTTTTCCTTGGTTCTACTAATATAATGCAAAAAAGATCCAAATGGTAGAGTTTACATTTAAATCTTTCTGATAAAAAAGTATAAAATTAGTGCTCATTTCTATAAAAAAAAATAAGCACAAAGTTTGAATTGATGAATTAATTAAAATGTATCAGCCAAAAAAAGAATATAGTTGGTTGACATTAGAGAAACGCTTCAGACAAAATTAGAATTTGCCTTTTTCCACAGATTTTAACATGAAATTAGATTTACAGAGAAGTTAGTCTCCACAAATGTAATGTCTCTTTGCTCAGCCTTATTGTGGCCTAAAGTAACTGCCTGGTTTTCACTGTAGACCAGGACTTCTGGCCACAAGCAGGCTCCAGAGCATGCACAGTGAATTCTGGAAACTGTTTGTGTCTGATAATCCTGGCCTAGAATGAACACTGGGCCGGAGGTGAGAATCAAGGGTGTCCAGAGAGGTTCACAGGGATTATGTTTTTTCTTTTTTAACCTTTTGCTGGCCCTCTACTGTTAACTGCCATTTTGCAGAACTTGCGCAAAGTGAATTACAAAAAATCTGCACTCTCCAGAATGTAGATGTTTTTGTAAAATTTGAGTATAATTCAATTACATTCAAATAAATTCACCCAACTCTAGTTGTCACACACCCTGTTAGGGACTGGCGGAACGCACCAAGTATAGATGATAAGAAACTAGGTGCGTTCGCAGTCCGAGGTCCACCGTGCAGGTATAAACCCTGCTGCTAGTAAGATGGACTATATGGCGGTACTATAAGTATACACACACGGGTTAACTTCACCCTGCGTGAAGGAAGCGATCCTGTTGCGTCACAGGACCGTGGCACCGCACATAGAGCACGAGCAAGAAGTCAGCGAACACAACCCCAACTCAGGATTGAAGTCCGATTAGACCACTTGCTGGCACAACACCGCAACTGGGTGTGTAAGGAAACTATTAAATAGTATATAGAGGCACGAGAGTGCATGCGGTGCCGCACTGACGGACGCCACTAACCACCCAGGTTTGGGTAAGGAAAGCGCAGAGGAAGCGCACGGCGCCGTACTGGCAGACACAGCAATTGGACGCTGTGATGTGTGCTACGTGCAGATGGCTAGTCGGGCGCTAGATAGCTACCATCATCCGCGAGCAGTCAACAACACTAGGGAGGGATACTTAGGAGCTTTCATCCATCGACATACATCCATCTACACACACACATTATATCAAGACAATACTAGAGCATGGCCGTGCGGTCATGCGCAGTTTATATAGTTGCAGCACAGGAAGTAGCTACAGAAGTTTTGCCCTTTCAGGACCTGCCAAGAGGACCAATGGGATGTGCTGCAGTGCCTGAGCATGTGACCCTCGATCTCCAACGAGAGATCTTGCCCTGGGCATGCTCAGTGTGTGCAAATAAGGACTTAGTCCCAGAGAAGCCCGCTCGCTGCAGATCAGTACAGGGTACAACAGGAGAGCCAGAAAAGGCAGCAGTAACCCCCTGCACAGAATCAGTCCCAGCAAGACGCTGGGATCGACGCCTCCGCTGAGCAGAGCCCACTGCGGCCGAAGCAGAATGGGAGACCGCCGCAGACACGGATCGAGATTCCCCCTGTGCAGCAGAGGAAACTCGACTCCTAACACACCCCTTCACAGCATGTGGTGCAGGTTTGACTGTAAGAAGAAATCTATTCCCCTAAAAAAAACTCACCTAATCTTCCAGTCATTTTTGCCATTGAGCATGAATTTTACACCAACACAGGCCACACACCCAAATTACATAATTGTCATCATCTACCACATTCTTTGTCGATAGTTACCCCAGACTTGTAGACGCTGGACTCCAGAAGATTATTTCTTAGTACACGGTAAGAAAGACTACGGATATTTTAACCCCTTAAGCCCCGAGGGTGGTTTGCACGTTAATGACCGGGCCAATTTTTACAATTCTGACCACTGTCCCTTTATGAGGTTATAACTCTGGAACGCTTCAACGGATCTTGGCGATTCTGACATTGTTTTCTCGTTAAATATTGTACTTCATTTTAGTAATAACATTTATTCGATATAACTTGCGTTTATTTGTGAAAAAAACGGAAATTTGGCGAAAATTTAGAAAGTTTCGCAATTTTCCAACTTTAAATTTTTATGCCCTTAAATCACAGAGATATCTCACGCAAAATACTTAATAAGTAACATTTCCCACATGTCTACTTTACATCAGCACAATTTTGGAACCAAAATTTTTTTTTGTTAGGGAGTTATAAGGGTTAAAAGTTGACCAGCAATTTCTCATTTTTACAACACCATTTTTTTTTAGGGACCACATCTCATTTGATGTCATTTTGAGGGGTCTATATGATAGAAAATACCCAAGTGTGAGACCATTCTAAAAACTGCACCCCTCAAGGTGCTCAAAACCACATTCAAGAAGTTTATTAACCCTTCAGGGGTTTCACAGGAATTTTTGGAATGTTTAAATAAGAATGAATATTTAACTTTTTTTCACAAAAAATTTATTTCAGCTCCAATTTGTTTTATTTTACCAAGGGTAACAGGATAAAATGGATGCCAAACATTGTTGTACAATCTGTACTGAGTACGCTGATAGCCCATATGTGGGAGTAAACCACTGTTTGGGCGCATGGCAGAGCTCGGAAGGGAAGGAGCGCCATTTGACTTTTAAATGCAAAATTGACAGGAATTGAGATGGGACGCCATGTTGCGTTTGGAGAGCCACTGATGTGCCTAAACATTGAAACCCCCCACAAGTGACACCATTTTGGAAAGTAGACACCCTAAGGAACTTATCTAGATGTGTGGTGACCACTTTGACCCACCAATTGCTTCACAGAAGTTTATAATGCAGAGCCGTAAAAATAAAAAATCATATTTTTTCACAAAAATGATCTTTTCGCCCCCAATTTTTTATTTTCCCAAGAGTAAGAGAAGAAATTGGACCTCAAAAATTGTTGGCCAATTTGTCCTGAGTACGCTGATACCCCATATATGGGTGTAAACCATTGTTTGGGCGTATGGCAGAGCTCGGAAGGGAAGGAGCGCCATTTGACTTTTCAATGCAAAATTGACTGGAATTGAGATGGGACGCCATGTTGCGTTTGGAGAGCCCCTGATGTGCCTAAACATTGGAACCCCTCACAAGTGACACCATTTTGAAAAGTAGACCCCTTAAGGAACTTATCTAGATGTGTGGTGAGCACTTTGACCCAACAAGTGCTTCACAGAAGTTTATAATGCAGAGCCGTAAAAATAAAAAATCTTATTTTTTCACAAAAATGATCTTTTCGCCCCCAATTTTTTATTTTCCCAAGGGTAAGAGAAGAAATTAGACCACAAAAGTTGTTGTGCAATTTGTCCTGAGTGCGACGATACCCCATATGTGGGGGGTAAACCACTTTTTGGGTGCATAGCAGAGCTCGGAAGGGAAGGAGCGCCATTTGACTTTTCAATGCAAAATTGACTGGAATTAAGTTGGGACGCCATGTTGGTTTGGAGAGCCCCTGATGTGCCTAAACATTAAAACCCCCCACAAGTGACACCATTTTGGAAACTAGACCCCATAAGGAACTTATCTAGATGTGTTTTGAGAGCTTTGAACCCCCAAATGTTTCACTACAGTTTATAACGCAGAGCCGTTAAAATAATTTTTTTTTTTTTTTCGCAAAAATTATTTTTTAGCCCCCAGTTTTGTATTTTCACAAGGGTAACATAATAAATTGGACCCCAAAAGTTGTTGTCCAATTTGTCCTGAGTACGCTGATACCCCATATGTGGGGGGGAACCACTGTTTGGGCACATGGCAGAGCTCGGAAGGGAAGGAGCGCCATTTGGAATGCAGACTTAGATGGATTGGTCTGCAGGAGTCACGTTGCATTTGCAGAGCCCCTGATGTACCCAAACAGTACAAACCCCCCACAAGTGACCCCATATTAGAAACTAGACCTCCCAAGGAACTTATCTAGATGTGTTGTGAGAACTTTGAACCCCTAAGTGTTTCACTACAGTTTATAACGCAGAGCCGTGAAAATAAAAATTATTTTTTTTTTTCACAAAAATGATTTTTTAGCCCCCAGCTTTGTATTTTTACAAGGGTAACAGAATAAATTGGACCCCAAAAGTTGTTGTTCAATTTGTCCTGAGTACGCTGATACCCCGTATGTGGGGGGGAACCACTGTTTGGGCGCATGGCAGAGCTCGGAAGGGAAGGAGCGCCATTTGGAATGCAGACTTAGATGGATTGGTCTGCAGGCGTCACGTTGCATTTGCAGAGCCCCTGATGTACCCAAACAGTAGAAACCACCCACAAGTGACCCCATATTGAAACTAGACCTCCCATGGAACTTATCTAGATGTGTTGTGAAAACTTTGAACCCCCAAGTGTTTCACTACAGTTTACAACGCAGAGCCGTGAAAATAAAAAATCCTTTTTTTTCCCACAAAAATGATTTTTAGCCCCCCAAATTTTTATTTTCCCAAGGATAACAAGAGAACTTGGACCCAAAAAGTTGTTGTCCAATTTGTCTCGAGTACGATGATACCCCATATGTTGGGGTAAACCCCTGTTTGGGCGCACGGGAGAGCTCGGAAGTGAAGGAGCACTGTTTTACTTTTTCAATGCAGAATTGGCTGGAATTGAGATCGGACGCCATGTCGCGTTTGGAGAGCCCCTGATGTGCCTAAACAGTGGAAACCCCCCAATTATAACTGAAACCCTAATCCAAACGCACCCCTAACCCTAATCCCAACTGTAACCCTAACCACACACCTAACCCTGACACACCCCTAATTCTAATCCCAACCCTAATCCCAACCGTAAATGTAATACAAACCCTAACCCTAGCCCTAACCCTAGCCCTAACCCTAACCCTAATGGGAAAATGGAAATAAATACATTTTTTTTAATTTTATTATTTTTCCCTAAGGCTAGGTTCACATTGCATTAGGGAAATCCGTTTAGCACTAGCGGATTGCGCTAACGCAATGTCTTTTTAGGTGTCGTGTTTAGTGGTCGCGTTAACGTCCCCGCTCTGGAAGATCGGGGATCGGACCTCGGGCGCGCCGCGGACGCTGCAAGCAGCGTCTGAGGCGCGCCACAAAAGAACGGCACCTTGCTAGCGCGAGCCGAAAATGGCACGCTCTAGCGATGCGCTACACCCGAAAATCACATTGCTGTCAATGGTTGTGCTAACGGACCCGTTGCACGGCGTTAATTGTGACATTTTCGCCGTGCAACGCTGTCCGTTAGCGTTAACCCATTAACGCAATGTGAACCTAGCCTAACTAAGGGGGTGATGAAGGGGGGTTTGATTTACTTTTATAGCGAGTTTTTTATATCGGATTTTTATGATTGGCAGCCGGCACACACTAAAAGACGCTTTTTATAGCAAAAAAGTTTTTGCGTCTCCACATTTTGAGACCTATAATTTTTCCATATTTTGGTCCACAGAGTCATGTGAGGTCTTGTTTTTTGCGGGACGAGTTGACGTTTTTATCGGTTACATTTTCGGACATGTGACAGTTTTTGATCGCTTTTTATTCCGATTTTTTGTGAGGCAGAATGACCAAAAACCAGCTATTCATGAATTTCTTTTGGGGGAGGCTTTTATACCGTTCCGCGTTTGGTAAAATTGATGAAGCAGTTTTATTCTTCGGGTCAGTACGATTACAGCGATACCTCATTTATATCATTTTTTTTATGTTTTGGCGCTTTTATACGATAAAAGCTATTTTATAGAAAAAATAATTATTTTGGCATCGCTTTATTCAGAGGACTATAACTTTTTTATTTTTTTGGTTATGATGCTATATGGCGGCTCGTTTTTTGCGGGACAAGATGACGTTTTCAGAGGTAACATGGTTATTTATATCCGTCTTTTTGATCGCGTGTTATTCCACTCTTTGTTCAGCGTTATGATAATAAAGCGTTGTTTTTTGGCTCGTTTTTTTTTTTTTTTTCTTACGGTGTTCACTGAAGGGGTTAACTAGTGGGCCAGTTTTATAGGTCGGGTCGTTACGGACGCGGCGATACTAAATATGTGTACTTTTATTGTTTTTTTTGTTTTTTTTTTATGTAAAGAAATGTATTTATGGGAATAATATTTTTTTTTTTCTGCTTTATTTAGGAATTTTTTTTTTATTTTTTTTTACAAGTGTGGAAATTTTTTTTTTTACTTTTTCACTTTGTCCCAGGGGGGGACATCACAGATCACCGATCTGACAGTGTGCACAGCACTCTGTTAGATCGGTGATCTGA
Organism: Ranitomeya imitator; assembly: GCF_032444005.1. Lineage (NCBI taxonomy): Eukaryota > Metazoa > Chordata > Amphibia > Anura > Dendrobatidae > Ranitomeya > Ranitomeya imitator. The sequence continues at coordinate 268,430,295 of NC_091287.1, read as the reverse complement.
CATACAGCCGGGCAGGATTAGAGCTGCAGCTGCAGCCTGATCCTGACCCGGAAGTGCTCCCTGCAGGACCCGGATGCAGCCCGGCGGCCATTTTGGATCCGGGGACTGCAGGGAGAAGACGCTCGGTACACGGTGAGCACATCACCGTGTACCGATCGTCTCAGGGAAGCCCGCAGGGAGCCCTCTCCCTGCGCGATGCTTCCCTGCACCGCCGGCACACCGCGATCATCTTTGATCGCGGTGTGCCGGGGGTTAATGTGCCGGGAGCGGTCCGTGACCGCTCCTGGCACATAGTGCCGGATGTCAGCTGCGATAGGCAGCTGACACCCGGCCGCGATCGGCCGCGCTCCCCCCGTGAGCGCGGCCGATCGCATATGACGTACTATCCCGTCCATGGGAATTAAGTCCCAGGTCACCTGGACGGGATAGTACGTCATATGGGATTAAGGGGTTAAAGCAAGTATTTTTGAAAAAGGAAAGCAAGCAGGCGATCAACTGAAATAAAAAAGTTGTATCATTTGGCATATTACCCTCCATTTTAGTTCCATGATCGTCTGATGGTCTTATCAGTTTTAGGCTGCCTTGCAGTAATAATACAACTTCAGTATCCAGTCACTGGACTAAGTAACTGGCTGCATAGAGTGGGTATGTGCACACATTAAGTATTTGCTGAAGACATTTTTGCATCAAAAACAAGTTTCCCGATAAGAAAAACACAGCTTAAAATATTTGCGTTTTTGCTGTTTTGTACTTGCATTTTGATGCGTTTTTTGCTTGCATTTTCCCCACAGATTGGAATGGCTGAAAATCACTGAAAGAATGACTTACTGCAAATTTTTAACTGCTTTGCAATCTGCCATGAAAAAAAAAGTAATGTATACTTGAGATTTCAGGAACCTCATTCATTTTGTTGGTACTATGGAATGCTTCAGTTTATGTAACAAAACTGCATCGAAAAATGCAGCAAATATTTAATGTGTACAAGTTCCATCAGACCTCATTCAGACGTCCATGTTGAACTATGTGCTCTACCCATGTTTTAATGGATACAACATGTATGCATTATAATCTGTGGGACTTTAGTGATTTGAATACATTTTGGACTTTTATACTGAACTGGTGAGTGCCATCACTTTCTTCATTTTTACACATGGACCACACACTGATGACATATTGATTGGTAAAAATGGTCACACTGATCCAAAATACTAATGACATCATTTCATTAAGTATGCATTTAAACACGAACATAGGAATTAAGTTTAACAGAGTGGTAAGTATGTCATCACTGCAGGACAGCCTATGTACAAAAAACCAAAGGTACCATCAAGGAAAAAAAAAAAAGATTATTTTGTGTGATAAATACTGTACGGTGATGCATTAACTTTTTTTCCAACAGCACTTCGTTTTTAGGAGTTCAGCATCATGTATTTGTATAGAGTAATGCAGATGTTTATTCTTGAAAAACAAAAATGAAAATCATAAATGCAATCAAGTCAGTTGTAAAATGTAATTCCCAATTTGAGGCAAAATCACTTAACACATTTCATGTGCATAATGCAAATGTTATCATGATGAAAATCTGGCCTGAAGTTGCTGAGATTAGCACATTTTAGATGTTGTCCATTTAAACAAAAGTTTGCAAGAGTTAATGTAAGCAATATTTTATGATGTGAAATATCCAACTAGCCAGGAAATGTAATTGTACATATGAGTCATCTTGCAAATGTTATCCCAGCTGTTTGTGCAGACTAGAACAATTAAAAATAAAATCATCAGTAACTTACAAGCAACAATTAAAATCATTTTATAGACAAAATGGCCAACATTCACAAAATGTAGTTTGATTTTTTTTTTATTTAGCTGATCCCATTTCTTGCAACAAATGAAAAGCGACCATAACTGAGCTGTTATGATATGACATTATGAAGGGTAATATATGGCTTATTTTCCTGATTATACATTTATAGACATAAGTTACATTATATTGTTAATATTCATCACTGCATTAGAACAAAATCTCAATGATCCAAAAGGGGATGTTCTCCAACAGCACAAATCTAGATACATTCCTTAAGGGTTCTAGTTCCAAAATGGTGTCACTTGTGGAGAGTTTTCACTGTTTAGGCAAATCAGGGTCTCTCCAAACATGAAATGATGTCCATTCTCGATTCCAGCCATTTTTGTGTTCAAAAAGTCAAGAGGTGCTCCTTCTCTTCTAAGCCCTGCTGCACCAAATAGAAGTATTCCTCCATTCATGCGATATCGGCATACTCAGTAGAATTTGTCAATTTTTGTGGTCCATTTTCTCGTATTACCCTTGTGAAAATAACAAAATTTGGAACTAAAGTAAAATTTTTGTGAAAAAAGTTAAATGTTAATTTTTTCTTACCACATTTATTTAATTCCTGTGAAGCATTGGAAGGGTTAATAAACTTTTTGAATGTGTGTGAATGTGGTTTTGAATACTTTAAGGGATGCAGTTTTTAGAATGGTGTCACTTTTGGGTATTTTCTATCATATAGGCACTTCAAATTCACTTCAAATGTGATGTGGTCCCTAAAAAATGGTTTTGTAAATTTTGTTGGAAAAATTAGAAATTGCTGATAACCCTTTTAACTTGCAAAAAAATATGTTTAAAAGATGATGCAGATGTAAAGTAGACATGTGGGAAATGCTATTTATTAACTGTTTTATATAGAATAACTTTCTGATTAAAGGGCATAAGAATTAAAAGTTTGAAAATTGTGAAACTTCCACCAAATTTCCAATATTTTCACAAATAAACACAAGGTACATTGGATAAATGTTACAAGTATTATGAAGTGCAAAATGTCACGAGAAAACAGTCTTAGAATATCAGAATCAATGTGATCCGCTGAAGCGTTCCAGAGTTATTACCACATAAAGTGACACTGGTCAGATTTTAAAAAATTAGCCTGGTCATTAAGGTCAAAATTGGCTTGGTCACTAAGGGGTTAAACCAGGAGTAAAACTGACAGAGAAAAACTAAAATTAAAAGATTTATACGGGTTCACTGTTTTGGAGATGCTCTTGGTTTTGGCATACAAACACTGATCAAAAATACTGATGAGTGACTAAAGCCCTTCACTATTCTCAAGATTTTACTTTGCAGTCAGTGAATGAAAACATGGTTTCTTACATGTAGATACTAAAATCTACAAACACAACTAGTTCTGATATCCACTAAAATGTGGATTCAATTGTATCCAAACAAGTCAAAACTTTCGAAGCTTACGGGCTCATTCAGAAAAGCATATTCGACAAATGTGTGCAGTCCATTTTAAAATTGGATAGCACATGGATTTCACACTAATCAATATTTCTATATGACTGGTCACATGGACTGAGTATGCATGTGATAAACATCGTACTAGTCTCTTCCATATTTCAGACAAAAAATTCCTTTTTAAGCCTATGGATGCCCAAAAAATAAATTGGGTAACAGAGAGATCTTCAGTTTTGCATCCGACTTTGATGGATACATTGCAATTGTTAACATACGAAACTGTATTTGGATGACAGTATGGTGAAAAATCATCCTATTACTGTATATACTTGAGTATAAGCTGAGAGTTTCGGCCCATTTTTGGGGGCTGAAAGTCCCCCTCTTGGCTTATACTCGAGTCATATCTGGGGTCGGCAGGGGAGGGGGGGCGTGGGCTGTCTTGTTATACTTACCTACTCCTGGCGCGGTCCCTGCAGGGACCGCTCCAGGAGCAGGTAAGTATATGGGAAGGGGAGCGCTGCGTGATATTTACCTGCTCCTCGTTCCGGTGCGGCTCTGTCTCCAGCGTCCTCTGGCAGTGACGCTCAGGTCAGAGGGCACGGTGACGTAGTCAGTGTGCGCCCTCTGCTGAGCGTCAGTGCTGGAGACGGAGCCGCATGAGGAGCAGGTAAATATTGAAAGCGCCAGCGTCCTGAGCAAGAGAGGTGAGTATGTGATTTTTTTTTTATTGCAGCAGCAGCATTATATATTGTACAACTTTATATGGAGCATCTATGGGGCCATAATGAACGATGCAGAGCATTATATATGGCACAGCTTTATATGGAGCATCTATGGGGCCATAATGAACGGTGCAGAGCATTATATATGGCACAGCTATATATGGAGCATCTATGGGGCCATAATGAACGGTGCAGAGCATTATATGTGGCACAGTTTTATATGGGGCATCTATGGGGCCATAATGAACGGTGCAGAGCATTATATGTGGCACCGCTTTATATGGGGCCATAATGAATGGTGCAGAGCATTATATGTGGCACAGCTTTATATGGGGCCATAATGAATGGTGCAGAGCATTATATGTGGCACAGCTTTATATGGGGCCATAATGAACGGTGCAGAGCATTATATGTGGCACAGCTTTATATGGGGCCATAATGAATGGTGCAGAGCATTATATGTGGCACAGCTTTATATGGGGCCATAATGAATGGTGCAGATCATTATATGTGGCACAGCTTTATATGGAGCATCTATGGGGAAATAATGAACAGTATGCAGCATTATATGTGGCACAGCTTTATATGGAGCATCTATGGGGCAATAATGAACGGTATGGAGCATCTATTTTTATTTTTGAAATTCACCGGTAGCTGCTGCATTTCCCACCCTAGGCTTATACTCGAGTCAATAAGTTTTCCCAGTTTTTGTAGCAAAATTAGGGGGGTCGGCTTATACTTGGGTCGGCTTATACTTGAGTATATACGGTATTTCTGGTTGTAAATCATGCAATTTTTCTACACACACTTCAACCCATCTTTAATGGATTATACAGCTAGGCAAAAACTAATTACAGAATAGTTTAGAATGTTTTAAAACGAGAAAAGTAGCCATACTCCTGTACTAACGCTTCCTTGATTCACTCTACTTGTTGCTCCTCCAATCCTCCAATGCTGCCCCCTATGTGACATGTTACCATTACATATGTATAGAAACAATGCATTGGCCGCAGGCAATCATTCTATACATAAATGTCATTATTGTTACACATGTATAAAATATGATCTCATTGAATGGACCTTAACTATATTTACTATCTATGTGACTAACCAGGCCTCAAATGAACTGGGTAAGTGAAATTTAATGCTACTGACAACAGCAAGTCACTGGCAGCAGTGATGTACTGAAGCAGGAACAAGATAATTAAGGAGAACCCAGAGGAATCATAAATCAGAACTCAAATGGCAAAAGATTGTTAGTAGTGATGAGCGAATGTGCTCGGATAAGGATAATGTAATTCCTTCAAGTGTTGCCCCTGTTGAACAAATGCAGGCGTGGGACTCTAACATATTTTTCGAGCATGCCAAAGGGTAACTCGGTTAGCACACGAGCATGATCGGATAACACCTTGGCTCATCACTAGTGTTGAGCATTCCAATACCGCAAGTATCAGGCATTGGCCGATATTTGCGGTATCGGAATTCCGATACCGAGTTCCGATATTTTTGTGATATCGGGAATCGGTATCGGGATTAAGATTATTGTGTAAAATAAAGAATAAAAATATAAAATATTGATATACTTACCCTCTGACGCGCCCTGGTCGTCACCGCTGCAACCACCTTGCTTTCGTTCCGAAGAATGAGCGCGTAAAGGGCCTTCGATGACGTCGCGGCTTGTGATTGGTCACTGAGCGGTCATGTGACCGCTCACGCGACCAATCACAAGCCGCGACGTCATCGAATGTCATTAACGCGCTCATTCCTAAGAATGAGCGCGTTAAGGACCTTCGATGACATCGCGGCTTGTGATTGGTCACTGAGCGGTCATGTGACCGCTCAGCGACCAATCACAAACTGCGACGTCATCGAAGGCCCTTAACGCGCTCATTCCTAGGAACGAAAGCATAGCGGTTGCAGCGGTGACAACCAGGGCGCGTCAGAGGGTGAGTATATCAATATTTTTTATTTTTATTCTTTATTTTACACATGAATATGGATCCCAGGGCCTGAAGGAGAGTTTCCTCTCCTTGAGACCCTGGGATCCATTACAGGATACCTTCTGATATTTGTGTCCCATTGACTTGTATTGGTATCGGATATCGGTATCGGCGATATCCGATATTTTTCGGATATCGGCCGATACCATCCGATACCGATACTTTCAAATATCGGACGGTATCGCTCAACACTACTCATCACTAATTGTTAGGTGAATATGGTTTCTTATTTTTTTTTTCAAACTTCAACAATTTTTACAATGTTTTCAACATAATTTTGTCTGGTTAGATTCCCCCTTTAACAGCATGAACTGTGAAACAATACATTTTTAGCTAAGCAGAAAGATGTTTTTATCTCTCAGAGCAATTCTAAAACTTGACATACTTGTACTTATATGTTAGCTAAGAGCACAATGAGCTGTGTATCAATTTTCTGCCTCTACATATCAACAACATTCACTCAATGCAAATGAATACCTATAAAATGGCAAATAATGTCTTCACTGTCAAAGTATTTTAACTAAAGTGTTAATAAAAAGATAAACTAGTTCACCGAATGTAAAATATATTGCATTTAATGCACCTTTTTTGGTTTTAGCTAGCTATAAGACTGTCTCTTATGCACTTTATATATCGTCATATATCCCTTGGATCATTTCGATTAGGTACATGCTCCTTGTATGCCTGATTTGTTTGGATCATATACAAACTACCATTAAGCCATTTATAAATATAAATTTATTCATAGGGACAACTGGGGTCTACAAGGGTGAGCAGCCGTTGAGTGGGGGAAACAATTGCGTACATAGGGTGCAAAACTCTGTAGCAAGGAAGGGAAAGAATTTATTAGGACTAGGGTCAATTACACCCTTACTTTTTTATGGTCCTCTATGGTCAAACATCAGGAATACTTTTCTTAGATCACATCCACCCAGAATTGATTGAGGAACAAGGAGTGTATATATAAAATCTATAAAGTTTATTCACAGAACATTTATTACATAAAAGATCATACAAGTATATTGGATGCCTCAAGCCAAAAAACAAGACCAGCGCAAACTAACACACAAAAAATCCTATAGTATTCAATCAAAAGGACTGATATGAGGTGGAAACTAGATGCTCCTTATTGAGAATAACCACCCTCCATACACTAATCAAAATAGCATGTGTGCCCATGTAAAATATATGGCGTTCTCATCCTATAACAGTTGTTAGTCTAAATTTGCATCCATTTATGCCCATGATACCAGTATCTACCCCATAAATGCATATAGTCAGACGAATACCTGGATAGTGTGTCAGCTCCGCTGTGTCTCACCCCGAAGCGCGTTTCACCTATTCTTCTTCCGGGGGCATGTTCCTTAATCGTTTCTGGGTGGATGTGATATATAGTGTGACCTATGGGGATTTAGGTTTTTTTTGAGCACTAATATGTATATGCATACTTTTATTAGATGACCATAAGTATATATATATATATATATATATATATATATATATATATATAGCGGTTTTCCCATTTTTCAATTGTGATATTTTGAAAAATATATTTTATTCTAAGAGAGTAATAAATGTGACGTTTTGAGATTGAGTTTATAGAATGTTGTAACAACCCTGCCAGTATCACTGCATGGCCTTCCATTCCCCACCTGCCTGTTACATCTACTCACTCACCCAGTGCCATGCTGTGAGATCTGTCTGCTGCCGGCTCCATGCCATGTGCTTCATGGCCGCTTGCTCTGTGTACACTTCCTGGCCGTGTGCATAGGGGGGCGGCGCCAGCAACTCTGGATTCTTATTGAGACTGTGTGCACCTCCCTAAGGTGCTTCTGGCCAATAGCCTTGAGGCCTCTGATACTTGAGGCATCCTCACCCATTGGAGGATGCCTGTGCAAACTATTCCCCTCAGTTAGCATTTGCTACTGAGCTGCCAGGTCGTGTCTGTTTCCTGTCTCAGAGGGCTGCAATTCTGCAGGCCTTCATCTGTGTTCTGTTAGTGTATCCGTATCCGTTCCTGTCTGAACTCTGGTCTATGTCCGTTCCTGTTTCTCCTTTGTCATTTGTCATTTTCCACTGTGCTGTGTGTACCTCCGCATTATCTTTCTGCTCTGTTCGCCACTGTCTGTGGTTCTGCTTCTCTCTGCTCAGTTCTACCACAACCTGTGGTTCTGTGTCTCTCAGCTCTTCTCTCAGCTCTGCTCTCTGTAACTTTACTCTGCTCTCTGACCTTGCTTTACACTGTGGCTTTGCTCTCAGCTCTGCACTCTGACCTTGCTCTGCACTCTGTGGCTTTGCTCTGCGGCTCTGCCCTGCTCTTGCTCTGCGGATCCGCTCCTTGCAGTTCTACCTGGCTCCGCTCCTTGCGGTTCTACCTGGCTCCGCTCCTTGCGGTTCTACGTCTTTAGCTCTTGGCGTTACCTCCTGTTCTTTTGGCTCTTGGCTCCGCCTCCAGCGTGTCCGCTCTTGGCTCCGCCTCCAGCATGTCCGCTCTTGGCTCCGCCTCCAGCGTGTCCGCTCTTGGCTCCGCCTCCAGCGTGTCCGCTCTTGGCTCCGCCTCCAGCATGTCCGCTCTTGGCTCTGCCTCTAGCGTCTCTGCTCTTGGCTCCGCCCCCTGCAGCTCAGTCCTTGGCTCTGCCTTGGCTCTGCCTTCTCCTTCTCTGCTCATAGCTCTGCCTTCTCCTTCTCTTCTTTTAGCTCCACCTCCTACTCTTACTCCGCCTCCTGTGATTCAGCTTTGCTTCTACTATTGCTCTATCTTCACTCTGCAACTTCCATACTGGTCTCTACCTGTTTCTTTATATTCTCCAGTCTGAACAGGTTCTTACCTGTATCCATACATCCATCTGAATACCAGTTCCTACCAGAGTATCAGTCCTGTTTGCCAGTGCCAGCCGTGCCCGCCTGTCTGCTTGAGTGCCAGCCGCGCCCATCTGCCTGCCTGTATCTCCGTCAAGCCAGTCCGCCCGTCAGGGCCTCCGCCATACCTATCTGTCAGCCAGTGTCACAGCCGTGCCTGCCTGCCCGTGTCTTGTCCCCGGTGGGATCAGCATCCACAGTCCGACTCCACCCTGGAGAGGTACCTGGTAGCTTCCTATTGCACAAGTCTGACCTCACCATCAGAGGCTCCAGCGAACACCTAGGAAGCTACTTAGTTATGCCCCTTCCAGGGAAGTTCGGTCTGTGGTCCAGTGGGGCCACACCCCCAGGCGCCCGCGCCAACCAGTCTCGGCGCGAGCGTTACAAATGTACATTCGATAAAATGGTAAAGAACTGAAATGCAAGGATATTAAAATAAAAAGCATAGTAGAAAGTTGCATAGCATTTCAATTATACAATCACTGAACATATAAAAATTAAAACTTACAATTCTTTATTTCATTGCATACAGTATGTCTAGCAAATCAATATTCCCATGTAGGCACTAGAAACATACTACTCTGAACTGATGTAAATACTACCACATGTCCTTTATTACCTTACATTCTTCAAGATACCCCCTCAAAAAAGGTTTCTTTGCTGTTTTTAGTGTGCATGTGTTCTATAAATACTTTTCCATCAGCATCATATATTATAAGTAGATGAATACAGATAAATAACACATGCTGCACTCTTCCAATCCACTGTTCAGATTAAATATTGTATCCATCTTCTCCATTTGGGGCATGCAAAAGTAGAGGAAACAAAACATTGAGGCAAATTCCAAGTCTTACCATGTCAGACGAAATGCCATGAAAAAAAAAACAACAAAAAAACTGTTTAATTGGCAACTAATGGTTTTAAGGCAAAATAATGGTAGAATTCTTATTTCAATTCATATACCATTGAAATGACAATTGTTCTCTCTCAGGTACATACTCCTCAAAATGATAGAGTTAAAAAATGACCAGTCTGTAGGTAGGGGTATCTGTAATTGGGCTAGTTGAGCTCGTTAGTATATCATTTTAGCTTTTCCTTTCCAGGTTGTTCAGCTTAGAGGGGAAACTGGATATCACTTAGCTAAATTATAAAGCTGAAATATAAGGGATTGCATAGTAACATAGTAACATAGTAACATAGTTAGCAAGGCCAAAAAAAGACAATTATCCATCTAGTTCAGCCAATATTCTGTCACAATTAATCCCCTGATCTACATCCTTCTTAAGAACCTAATAACTGTAAGATACAATATTGTTATGCTCCAGGAAGACATCCAGACCTCTCTTGAACCCCTCAACTGTGTTCGGCATCATCACCTCCTCAGGCAAGGAATTCCCTAATTCCCTACTGCGCTAACAGTAAAGAATCCTCTTCTCTGTACATTGAAAAACCTTCTCTCCTCCAGACACAGAAAATGCCCCCTTGTGACTGTCACCTTCCTTGGTATAAACAGATCCTCAGCGAGATATTTGTATTGTCCCCTTATATACTTATACATGGTTATTAGATCGCCCCTCAGTCGTCATTTTTCTAGACTAAATAATCCTAATTTTGCTAATCTCTCTGGGTATTGTAGTTCCCCCTTCCCCTTTATTAATTTTGTTGCATTCCTTTGTACTCACTCTAGTTCCATTATATCCTTCCTGAGCACCAGTGCCTAAAATTGTACACAGCACTCTAGGTGCAGTTTAACCAGGGATTTGTACAGAGGCAGTATAATGCTCTCATCATGTGTATCCAGACCTCTTTTAATGCACCCCATGATCCTGTTTGCCTTGACAGCCGCTGCCTGGCACTGGCTGCTCCAGGTAAGTTTATCATTAACTAGGATCCCCAAGTCCTTCTCCATATCAGATTTACTCAGTGGTTTCCCATTCAGTGTGTTATGGTGATATGGATTCCTTCTTCCTATGTGTATAACCTTACATTTTTCAGTGCTAAACCGCATCTGGCACCTTTTGGCCTAAGTTTCCAACTTATCCAGATCCATCTGTAGCAGAATACTATCTTCTCTTGTATTAACTGCTTTACATAGTTTTGTGTCATCTGCAAATATTGATATTTTACTGTGTAAACCTTCTACCAGATCATTAATGAATATGTTGAAGAGAACAGGCCCCAATACCGACCCCTGCGGTACCCCACTGGTCACAGAGACTCAGTGACAGAATGCACCATTTATAACCACCCTCTGCTTTTTATCACTAAGCCAGTTACCTACCCATTTACATACATTTTTCCCCAGACTCAGCATTTTCATTTTGTGTACCAACCTCTGGTGTGGCAGAGTATCAAATGTTTTGGAAAAATCTAGATATACCACGTCCAATGACTCACCTTGGCCCAGTCTGTTACGGATCTGCAACACAGGACTAAGGTAGAAGAGGGAAAACTGACCCTGCACTATGACTAGGCTGAAACCCTACGATGGAATGGCTGACCCATTTCTTGCAAATAGGCCCACCGACGATCCTAGGTTAATCTCAAATGAAGACTTATAGATAAGGGGAAGGGGTACCCTAAAAGAACTAAAGACTGGGTACAAAAATGGGTCACCTCCTAGTAGAAAACACAGAGAAAGCTGCAGAAACCAATAGAAAACAGAAACTTAGGCTAGCAGAACCAGAGGTACCAGCACTGCACAAATAACACACACAGAACATAACACACACAGAACACAAAGCAAAGCACCAAGCTAGAGCACAAGCAGATTAACACTGTTGTCCAGCAAGGACTGGGAGGCAGGTGCTGGTTAATAAAGAGTGAAACAAACACCTGACTCAAGACAAACCCAGCACCAGATGAAAAAGACCAGCAGCCAGAACTCCACAAGAAAATGGCGGATAGTAACAAACTAAACAGATTCTAACAAAGTCTACAGCTTACCTCTTCATAAAAACTGATTAGATTGGTTTTACAGGAGCGATTCTTCATAAACCCATGCAGATATGGAGTTAAACAGTTATTCTCATTGGGATAATCCAGAATAACATCCTTCAGAAACCCTTCAAATATTTTACCATCAATACAGGTTAGACTTACTGGCCTATAATTTCCAGGTTCACTTTTGGAGCTATTTTTTAATATTGGTACCACATTTTCTATGCGCCAGTCCTGTGGAACAGACTCCGTCACTATAGAGTCCCTAAATATAATATTATTTCCTCACAATTTTTTAAGAAGCCTACACTTTCACTTTTGGTTCTTTTACTATTGATATAGTTGAAGAACAGTTTGGGATTAGTTTTACTCTCCTTAACAATACGCTCCTCTGTTTCCTTTTTGGCAGCTTTAATTAGTTTTTTAGATAAAGTGTTTTTCTTCCTAACAGGAAAAATTGAGAGGATAGCGGCACACCACTGATGAAAAAATGAAAAAAACTGTATTCAGGCAGAGTAAGCCATATTAAAAACATGAAAAGCCTTACGCGTTTCAGGTGCATGCGGCACCCTTAGTCATAGAATATACAATTAAAATCACAGCCAGAATAAATATCAATGAGCAATCAATCACAAATGGCAAATAATTAATTACATATGCACAAGGTGTGGATGCAAACACAGCAGCAATACAAAAAGCAAAAAACAAAAAACAAAACATACCCAGGGGTCTGCTGCAGACCCTGGGTTGTCATGCCAGCCCATGGGCAACCTGCGGTCATGTGACATGGGTGCTGATGAGCGGAATTAGCGACGTGCTTCTGACGCAAACATATTAAATGCTGCTGTAAGAGATTGACAGCGGCGTTTAGCAGGTTAACAGCTGTAGGTGGATCGTGATTCCACATGTCGTGAAGGGTTTAAAATGAGTGTTCTGCCAACTCCCTTCACACACAATCCTGATGACATGACTACATCGGACACAAATCAGTATCAAGCTTAGGACAGAAAGTGGAGCTGTTGGAAAACTAGATTGTCATTGGGACATTGATCAACATTTGACAAACTAAGCATATAATTAGGTTTGATATGCAATAGAAAAGATTAGAAGATGTCTTGCATAATTACTTTTTATTTTATTTTTTTATGGACATTCACTAAAGGTAGTGAGACCCATACATTAAGTAGATCCCAGTAGAAAAAGTTTGGGATGTCCTGAAATGAAGACTAGCATTCTGATAAAATCCAAGGCAGTAATTGTGGAAAAGGTTAATGAGGTGTTGCAACACACAGTTATTTGCAGATTGCAGCATATGAGGCTGTTTAGCTGAAGACTAATAAAAATGACCCTGCCGGCCACTATTATCAGAATTTACAATGGACAACTAATAATTAGAAGTAAACAATAGAGCAAGTTAATCTTGTCAGATGAACCATGTTTTCTATTATATCTTGTGCCTATCAGGTGTATGAGCATTCCTTTACCAGATAAAACAGTACTAAAGTGTACTATGGGAAGATGAAAAGCAAGTAGAGGCAAATAATTAAATTCTACTTGAATTTAACTAAAATATGTATGTTTTGTCATTTTCTTCTGCACAGATTCAGTGAGTTGGAGGCCACTGGTTGCACGTTTTTGGGCCATAAAGGGCTGTCAAAAAGTTAAAAGATTACTTATACTCAATATCAAAAACAACAGTACATTTGCCAACAATCGTCAGGACAACCACACAATTGACACCAGATTGATGGACGAGGCAACAGCTGGTTTCACTACTAGACAAGTTAATGGGTACTTCCCAGTGAAAATATAGAACATGCACATCCGATTCCAACACATGGATATATACAGTGGGTGAAAAACTATTGATTACGTCACCAATTTTCTAAGTAAATACGTTATTTTTTGAACTGTAAGATGCACTTTTTCCTTAAAAAATTTGGAGGAAAGTGGGAGGTGCGTCTTATTCTCCAGAAGTACCTTATAGTCCAGCTGTGGCTGTGGATGGGGGTAATCGGCATTGGCTGAGTAGTGGGTCACAGGAGGCAGGAGCTGGTGGATAAAGCTAGCACGTGTATCTGCTGTTAAAGAAAATTAATATTCACTGCTACCTATGCCCATAGCCTCTCCCCCCTCAATGCAATGAAGCCAGAACAGAAAGGTGGGAGGGACTATGGAAGTGGACAGCAGTGAATATTCATTATTTTTAATTGAGGGCTCATGAGATCGCCTAGAAGCTGCTGGAGCTGGAGGCTGTGGCTAACTATGTACCCACTATTATAGATGGTCTGGTGCATCTTATAGTCTGAAAATTATGGTATAGTTCTAAAGGTGCTATTGACATGAAATTCTCACCTGATGTTGGTAACAACACATTCAATCTACACAGGTTAAGAAATAAAACCACAGATGTCCATCAATTAAGTTATGTGTAATAATGATTATTGAGACAGGGAAAAAGTATTGAACACATGAAGAAGGAGAGGTGCAACAGCAAGCCATGGAAATTCATGACACCAGCTGAAATCTATCAGTAATTAGAAAGCAATCCTGCCACTTAGTGAGAAATAATATCAGCTGGTTCAACTAATTGCCTATACCAAGGTGCAAGACAAGAAACATTCATTATGGGTAAAACCAGTGACCTGTCTCAAGACCTTTGCAAATTTATCTTTGCAAAACTTACTGATGGCATTGGATACAGTATAATTTCTAAACTACTGAAAGTTCCAGTGAGCACTATTAGTGTCATAATCCGGACGTGGATAGACCATTATTTCACCATAAAACTGCCATGACCATATTAACACTATATTTGCAGGACAAAGGCACTACATATCACCCCCAAAACACCATACCAACAGTGAAGTTTGGAAGTGGGAATATCATGATATGGTACTGGCAAACTTCACATAATTGAAGGAAGGATGAATGGGTAAATCTAAAGAAACATTCTTCATAAAAATCTGCTGCCATCTGCCAGGATGATTAAGATGAAACAAGAGTGGAAATTTTAGCAAGACAATGATAACCAAGCACACAGCCAAGGAAACTCTCATTTTTTTCTCAGAGAAAGAAAATAAAGCTGCTTGAAAGACCCAGCCAATCAAATGACCTGAATTGCATAGAAAATTTATGGAAGGAACTAAAGGTCAGAATTTATAGAAGGAGCCCACAGAACCTTCAGGATTGAAAGAATGGTACAAAATCACACCTAGCAACTCATGCGACTAGTTTCTCCATACAGGAGATATCTTGCAGCTATTACCACCAAAGGCTTTTGTATGGAGTATTAAACACATTTCAGTAAGTGTGTTCAATTCTATTTCCTTGTGTCATTTCTCATTATTACATATAACTTAATTGATGGACATGTATGGTTAGATTTCTATTAGTGATGAGCTAGTGTACTCGTCGCTCAGGTCTCCCCGAGCACGCTCGGGAGGTCTCCGAGTATTTATGACTGCTCAGAGATTACGTTTTCATCACCTCAGCAGCATGATTTGCGGCTACTAGA
Source organism: Ranitomeya imitator (assembly GCF_032444005.1). Lineage (NCBI taxonomy): Eukaryota > Metazoa > Chordata > Amphibia > Anura > Dendrobatidae > Ranitomeya > Ranitomeya imitator. Next base: position 268,415,007 of record NC_091287.1, on the reverse strand, counting down.
CAGCTTGATTACATGTGGTGATTCCCTAGCAACCAGGCAACACCTCATGTACTCAGGCTGGATAGTAGCTGTAAATCATTCAGCTGCGGCAATGAAAACTAAATCTCCGAACAATAACAAATACTCGGAGATCACCCGAGCATGCTTGGGAAAACCCAAGCAACGAGTATACTCGCTCATCACTAATTTCTATGCTTTTTTGGATTGAATGGGTTGTTACTAATGATGAGTGAGTGTGCTCACCACTGCTTGATACTCGATCAGGCATTATATTGCTCAGGTACGCTCATTACTCGATCGAGTATAACGGGTACTAGAGCAACATGCTCAATTCCCCAACTGTATGTTTTGCAGCTGTTAGGCAGCCAATAATCATACCGAGATTACCTGTCATACATTGTAATGCCGTAGACAGGTTGGCTACTGGCATTACTGTGATTGGCCGGTTGCATTTTGTTATTGAGTCTTATATAATACTCTGTGGTGAAAACCTCTGCACACTCTCCTCTGAAATCAGTTCAGATAGAGTTGATCTAGGAGGGAGAGATTAGATTAGAACAGGCATGTAGGCAATGTTAACTACTATTGCATGACTTTTGGATATGGGAAGGATCCCACTCCATCTTAACCCTAGAACGCATACCCATAGAAATCTAGACATTCACGCACCTGGGGCCTTTTACGCCTGTTTACAATTATCATGGAATAACTCAAATAAAAATACTTTTCAAAGTTTATTGCAAAGTAAGGATGCATTCCCACTAGCGCAGGGGGTCCGCCAGGACGGGATTCCGTAATGGATCTGACCCCCTGGTGACCCCAGCTAAGGCTGGCGGACGCATACCTGGGGCCTCGCAGGCCTGCCAGGTTACTTGTTTTCTATTTGCTGTAAAATTACTTTAGTTAGAATTTTGAAACTCTAGGTATTCCTCAGGTATATAGTTGTTAGTAATTTCCAGTTGTTCATATATTTTTATGTTATAGGCATTTCAGTATAACAAATAAACACCATGGGATCCAATATCAATAATACAACTCTATATTCACCATAACACCATCACCCCTGTTGCATATTAATCCAATGAGGTAGAGAGTTTTTTACCAAAATATCAATATTTTATTATACAAAAAGATTTGTTTATACAGGATCAGAGTACCACAAACCAAGCAGGTGGAAAGAGGAATTATAACCAGGTATGTTTACAAGTAACATTTGCACCATAACAGAACATAAGCTGCCATAGTAGAGACCAAATATATCCTTATTATATTATGTCTTTTCATGCAAAAATTGCTGTATATAAAAATATAGACTAAACAAGCTGCGGTCACCAGGTGGTCAGATCCATTACGGATCCCTTCCTGGCAGACCCAAGCGCTATTTGGAATGCATCCTTACCTTGCAATTGTAAAATAAATTTTGAAAAGTATTTTTATTTGAGTTATTTTGTGTTATTTGCACACAGGCCTATTAGGCCCCAGGTGCGTGAATATGGGGTAGTCCCAAAAAAAGGTTGTTATACCGAAATGTCTGTAACATAAAAATATATGAATAACTGGAAATTACTAACAACTATATACCTGAGGAATACCTAGAGTTTCAAAATTCTAACTAAATTAATTTTACAGAAAATAGAAAACAAGTAACCTGGCAGGCCTGCGAGGCCCCAGGTATGCATTCTAGGGTTAAGACAACCATAACTATAGTAAACCTAGGAACTAGAATAAATACACAAAACACATGATTTTGGTTGTCAAAATGGCCACAGCTTTATTTAAATCACAGGATTAAAACAACCACAGTAGGAGTCAGGTGAAGTGCTAGTACATTGGGATTCACAAGTACTGTGATATATCCCCAGCTGTCTGACATATAGCACCAGGACAGACAGCCCTAAAAGGGGCAGCATGCCCTGGCTTGCCATTCAAGCATAGCCAGTAAACTTTCAGGGCACCAATGACCCTATTATCCTCACTACTGTGCTTAACCACTGTACCCGCCCCTGATTGATGTTACCATTACAACGTCCTTGAGACTGGCCACCAAAGCCGAGCCTATTCACCACCATGAGGTTTTTATCTCATTTATTAGTTAAAATGAGTCAACCTTAACTTGTCCGCAACTTCCACCTGACTCTGAAACCGCAAAGCTGTGAGGGGTTATAAATTCCAAGTCACATTTGACACTTTTTTATAAGTAACTTTTGTTAACTTAGGCTGTGTTAGGGCTAGCGGAACGCACCGAGTAAATATACATGTTTATTATTATTGGTGCGTTCACAGCCCGGGGTCCACCGTGCAGGAGGAACCTGCTGCTAGTGAATGGTGGCAGTATAGGGTAGCTCTGTAACTTCACAGAGTAGCCGTGAAAGGAAAACAGTGCACCCTGTTAGACTCACAGGAGCACAAGCTAACTGCCGAACTGATAGCAGACAGTGGTCATGCAAGCACACAATCTCCTCACCGGAGGTGCCGGTATTCTAGGGGATTATTTCAGCCAGGTCCCTTAATACAATCACACATAACCACACTGGCGCAAAGCACATAACTTGGATTGATACTAGCGCATGGCCGTGTGGTCAAGCGAACCTTTTATAGCTGCAGCAAGTACAGGACCTTCCCAGAAGGACCAATGGGAGGCTGCCACAGAAGTTGAGCACTTTCAGGACCTTCCTAGAGGACCAATGGGATTTGCTGCAGTATCTAAGCATGTGACCCTTGATCTCCAACGAGAGATCTTACCCTGGGCATGCTCCAAAGGGGAAAAGCAGGACTTAGTCCCAAAAACGTCTGCTCGACGCTGCCCAGTACTGGCTACAATGGCAGAAGCTGGAAAGGCAGCAGTAACCCTTTGCACAGAGTCAGACTGAGCGAGACGCTGGGATTGACGTCTCCGCTGAGCAGACTCCACTACGGCAGGAGAAGAATGGGAGACCGCAGCGGAGATGGCCCGAGATTGCCCCCATGCAGAGGCGGGAACTCGACCCCTAACAGGCTGTGTACACACGTTGGTTTTTTCAAGTTTTTCGCTATAAAAACATGATAAAAAACGCAAACATATGCATCCCATCAATTAGAATGCATTCCGCAATTTTTGTGCACATGATGCGCTTTTTTCCGAGAAAAAAACGCATCGTGGTAAAAAACACTGCATGTTCATTAATTTTGTGGATTTTTCGCGTTTTCCCCGCTATTTAAATCAATTGGGAAAAAAACGCCCAAAAAAACGCGATAAAAATGCGAGAAAAATGTGAAAAAAACGCATGCGGATTTCTTGCAGAAAATGTCAGGTTTTCTTCAGGAATTTTCTGCAAGAAATCCTGACGTGTGCACATAGCCTTAAAAACTTAAAGTCCCTGCAAAAGCATTGAGGGAACTAAACTTGGCAAACCTCTGTCTCACAATGAATCATCCTACAGCACACAGGAGTTGAAAATACTCCTGTGGAGGAAATCTCTAGGGAACCATGGCTGAAGGACTGCCCTTCCCTTGGGCTTAGAAGGTTAATGCCAATGGTAACTCTTTATAGTCATGATAAAATTGTACCTGGTAAAAGATATACAATAGCAAATTCAAAACAAAAATACAATGTAGCATTCATCATTAAACAAGTAATAATTAAGACATTTTAGGACCGTGATTATAACAGTGCAGGAGGGCGGGTGATGTCTTCTCCATTTCATCTGGTGAAAGCAAGAGGTAAAAAGACAATATTTCCTTCTCTTTATAAACCCCTACCCCCCTCACAGAGAGAGACCAGCCCCCACCTTCCTCACAGAAAGAGACAGAGTTACCTCACCTATATAATCCCCACCCTCTTCACAGTGACACACCAGGCACAAATATATCATTCAGTCTTCAAGCAACATCATTCTTGCTTAAAATCTATACCACTACACTTCATCTTAAAACAACCATAACTACAGTAAATCTGAAAACTAGAATAAATACACAAAACACATGATTTTGGTTGTCAAAATGGCCACAGCTTTATTTAAATCACAGGATTAAAACAACCACGGTAGGAGTCAGATGAAGTGCTAGTACATTGGGATTCACAAGTACTGTGATATATCCCCAGCTGTCTGACATATCCCACCAGGATAGACAGCCATAAAGGGGGCAGCACGCACTGGCTTGCTATTCAATCATAGCCAGTAAGCTTTCAGGGCACCAATGACCCTATTATCCTCACTCCTGTGCTTAACCACTGTGCCCGTCACTGATTGACATTACCATTACAATGTCCTTGAGGCTGGCCAATAAAGCTGAGCCTGTTCACCACCATGAGGTTTTTACCTCCCCTATTAGTTAAAATGAGTCCACCTTAACTTATCTGCAACTTCCACCTGACTACTTAACCGCCACCAAGAGGCCATTTGACACCTTAAATGGTCTCGACTGCCATCAACCATGCCTAATAAATCCATCAACCATTTCTACATGCTATGGAAAGACTGTACCAATAAGTAACACAATTTCAGAGCTCCAACAGAATAATTTTATCAATGCAACTCTAAAAAATTATGATCTAGATAATACTGTAACTAAAGCAAAATAACAGTCGGTAAGCATCCTGCAATGAGGATCCCATCATAGGGAATGTGAAAAGTACACCATAATAAAGGTGGTAGCCACAGTCTGAATACTTGTATAATGACATCTGTCCTGCCTCAAAAACTATTATGCTGCATGTATCGTAGCCAGCTCTAATAATAATTTACCAATTCACAGTTTTTGGTTCTAGAAACCACCACAATATACAATAGCTGTGCTGTGCCGTAATCATTTCTTAAACCCACTTACTTCTACTACCGGAAAAGTAATGAGTATATATAAAGAGAAAGATACTATAAATAAGGAGTCATTAAAAACTATACACAATATAACATCAACATTAAAACCAACCCTTAAATAACTTTTATAATATTTGGACATAGTAATTGAAATAAGCCTATAGCAGAAAAATGTACAATTGCATTATTAATAACCCTGCCACGCCATTGTTGATTGTTTTAATGCATTTGATGACATTCTCTGTTATCCGCTCTTACTGGGTCAAAGTTATCGGGGAAAGCATCTTGCCCTTAATGTTGATGCACTTAATTACTGCACCCTTAGCCTCTCCCCCTGGCTCAAGGCCATCGTAAATGGGCATATTTGCCCTTTGTGTTAATGCACATGATTTTAATCTTAGCCGCTCCCACCATCTAAAGGGCCCCGGGAATAAGCACATTGCCCTTCGTGTTATTGCACTTGAATCCTTCACCCTTTGTCACTCTCCACTGACTCAAGGGCACCCAGATTAGGTATACTGTTCTTCAGTGTAATGCACTAGATTGCTGCTTTGTCCAGAAGACAACCTTAAAAGAAACAAGAGTTGGTCAAAATAAACAGTCAAAATCCATGCCTCAACATTCTCAAGCCACATGAACAAAAAGAGAGGGTCCTGAAATGACAGATTGTATTGAATGGTATGTTTTTTTCTTTTTTTTTCTTCTCCCCTACAGCTGCTGTTACTAGCTTGGAGAAGCCAGTTGCAATTTATTCTTTAGGCATGCAAAATATGATTGCCATGACCCCAGGGAATTTACCCTAACAGAGTCTTATAGGCTATAAATGCTTCCGGAGACCAGGGAGCCATACCGTGATGGTCACCCTGGATAAATAGGCCACAGCAGCACTGTTTATTCACATATTTACAATACAAAAATGAACATATCAATATAACACTGACAAATATGGAACGGGGTCTATGGAAGCCGTGCACCAGCTTTCTTGCGCCATCAGCCACACCTTAGGCCCTCAAACGCAGCACACCGGTTTGAGGACCCTACTGAATGGCACCACCAATTAAATTGTCCCGCTGGGACCTCAGCCCAGTAGGGACCCCTTTTATTTAAATTATACTCTGACTACCAAATGAAGCAAAAGAGGGGAGGTGTAGATAACTGCCCCACCAAATGGGCCCCCTACTCCTTCCCTCTGCTACCATCACCTGGCTCTCCACAGACCTGTTCCCACCCCACCCAAGATGGTTGCCACTGCATTGAATAGCATTAAACAACAATAACTTGACTGAAAAAAGGAGGAGGGGAATTGAAGGTTCAACCATTTTGAAAAACTGCAACAAACAGCTCCACCATGCCACCCCCAGTTGCACCGTAACTGGCCCAGGGGTATTCAGCTGCCTCTTGCCCATACCAAAAGTGTCCCTCTGAGACCTCTCTCAGCAGTAGGGACCCATTTTAAATTTTAACAAACAGCTCCAACATGCCACCCCCAGCCGCAATGCAACTGACCCAGGGGGACTCAGCAGAGTGTTGCCCATACCTAAAATTGTCCAGTTGAAACCTCTCTCAGTACGGACCCTTTTCCAATTTTAAGAACAAATAGCTCCACCATGCCACCCCCAACCGCACCACAACTGGCCCAGGGGGACCCAGCTGACTGTTGCCAAATTCAAATAATTGCTTTGATCCAGTTCCTGAAATGTATATAAGTGAGGATGAAACACCATGTATGTACATATAAGTTATAGTTTACAACAAAGGTATACAACAGGTAGACACTGGGAAATCTCCCATCATAAGGTCAGATATAGTCAGTGATGGGCAATGTTATGTTATATGCTGCAACAATAAATGAGGAGAAGCAGCCTGCTCCTCTACAGCAGTTACAGACAGACATGGCTCTCAAATCACCAGCTGCACATAACTAGTAAGAAATATAATAGTAGGTCTAGTATAAGCTTCCTGCAGCCATAGGTGAATGTGTAGAAGACTGCAAGTTCTGTATCCCATTCAATCACGCTACGTGCATACAATAGATGAGAGACAGGGATGAAAACTAGGCCCATGATGTGTCCTCAAGAGCAAGGTACAGCATCACACTAGCACTCACTGCCCACCATGTGCTGTTATTAGTGGCCACTCACTGCCCACCATATGCTGCGTTATTAGTGCCCCTGTCACCGCCCTGCCCTGTGCTGAGTTACTCCCAAAATATTTATTTTATATATGATGAAACATATATATTAAAGCTCCAGGTAATCCACTCATGCTTGTGCTATCCACCATCTTAGGTAATATAAAATAAGAACTTGGTGAGAATACACCAATCTTGTAAAATATGAGGGGGACAATATACAGAAACAAGATGGATATATCAGGCAGGACAGCGTGCCACATAAGAGGACTAAAAGCTGCCATAACTACAGAAATAATGAACTAAGATGGAAGTCAGGTCCAGATTATATGTACAGCAAGGAAAACCTGTAAACACAGGTTCTTTATAGACAGCATGATCCGCATATAATAGCACAGTGAGAAGTGATAACATGTACCTCAGGTCTGTATCCATGATAAGTACACAGCACAATTGGACAGAGCCTTTACACAGATACCACATATATAGTGAAAGCAACCTGGTTGCACTGAATCTATGCACACAAGATAATCAGCATAGAGCAAAGATGAGGTCACATACAGGTCACAAGACTCCATAAATAGGAAGGGGAGATGGAGTAATCAGCACAGCAGGGCCAGTGTACACACAATTGCCATGAAGCGCAGCCACTCCTCATCAAACACACACCATCCCCCAACTCGTCCCCTCCCCCCCCTTGTCTCCAGCACATGTGCCCACAGGACTAATGGCAGCCAATGTATGAGTCCATGCTCTGTCCTCTCATACATATACCATCCCCCAACTGCTCTTCTCTCACCAGTGTCCAGTAAACCCAGCTCCACTATGTTAGTGGCAAACCCTGTGTCATGGCCGATATCTGCTTACAGCCCTTGTTTCCCCATATTATACAGTCAGTAGAAGTCAAAGCGCATAAAGACACTCTACAATATAGCAGTAATGTGACATATCAAACATGTCTGCAGGGAGGTCACACAGGAGCTGTCTCAGCAGTGTGTGTAGTAACCTATCTCCGCCACACGAGTGAATATGGTGGCCACATGAATCTCTGAGGTAATATTAATCCCATACATGATATGGGAGCAGATAGAATGTAAGTCCGCAAGGACAGGGTCCTTTCCCCAGTCTGTCATTGTAAATTTGTATGCTGTAAACGATATCTATAACTCTGTACGTAACCCCTTTCTCATGTACAGTACCATGGAATTAATGGTGCTATATAAATAATAATAATAATACTAAACTAATGCACAATGTCTGAGTGAATGTGCTCCTATCAGCTGTAATGTGAAGTGATAAACCCTCCCCAGCATTATATTTCTCTGAAACTGCAGTGATGTCTTCTCCATTTCATCTGGTGAACGAAAGAGAAAGAAAGACATATTTTCCTTCTCGATATAAACTCCTACCCCCTCGTAGAGAGAGACCAGCCCCCATCCTCCTCACAGAAAGAGATTGAGATAGCTCACCTATATAAGCCCCACAGTCTTAAGCAACTCTTGCTTAAAATCTACACCACTATACACACAAAACTGCAGGAGTTAAAGATCCACCCATCCCAAAGTCATGCCCCTCCTCCGCCAATTGCTCCGGAGGTTTTCTTTACTTGTTTTCTGCTGCTGAACCGTGAATCAAAAGTGCTTTTCAGTGTTACGTTTTGTGCTTTCTCTAATAAAACTGCTGTTATCTGCATGCAGTGTAGGGAAATTTGGTGGAGGAGGGCTAGTTTTAGATAAGAGTCATATAGGTAGGGTTTAATGTCTTACAGTCCTTCTTTAGATATATTGCTGCTGCAACCCAAAAACAAAATTCCTTTTTAGGGCTACATATTTTCTTTTCCCAAATGATATCAGAAATTTTGCAGGTGTATAGTTTGCAGGCACTAATTTATGTATCATCCAGGTTGTATTGCAGTCCCTTCTAATTTTTGGCAGCCCTTGCATTTAGTGCATGGGCTTTATGAGTCTAGGAGTACCACTACTTAACAATTTTAACAGAATGTGTATGAGGCCCTCCTTTTTGTCTAATACAGGGTGTATCGGAGTTCCTCTTCCTTCTGGCTTTTCTTGCATTGTCCACATAGGCTTTGTGAGTTTCAGAGTCCTTCCTTCATAAATTAAACAGGATGTGACTGATCATATCACACACACCACATGCCCAGATAAGGTAGTAATATGGTAACATTACATTTAATTGTGACTACTGGTGGGTGTAGTTTTATGTTCCCTTCTACTAGGTCATGTACTGTAGTTATAGGCGATGGGGAAAGATCATCAATAGTTATCATGGAAATCTGGTGAGAATTTTTTAAGTGACCCAATAAAAAGGACTCGGATGCAAGTGAATGTTTAATAACTTCAGCATCTTACAGCTTAAAGCAAGCTTGTCAGCAGGATTTTGCTAAGAAAACTACAGACACTCTCAGGTTGATGCTGTTATACTAAATAAAATAATGCCTTGATGAAATTCAACTTGTTGTTTAATCTGTATTTACAGTTTTCAGATAATGAGGTTGTCATGCTTCAGGGTTGACCTGTGGACTGGTCTTTATGTGGTGATCTGCTTATGTATTCATCCTTATGGGTTTATGACAGGTCCGTGAACCTGCCTCCTATTTTACATAATTCATATAATATTGCTGGCTTTGAAAAAAAAAATTTCATCAGCAAAATGGCACCAGAGGCTCCTGCGCCGTAGCATCTATCTTTTTCCAATAGATGCTACTGCGCAAGCACCACTGAAGCATTTTTTTCCTACAGCAAAATGATGATGGCGCCTGTGCAGTATCATCTATCACCTGCTGATAGGTGCTACTGCAAAAGTGTAGCTGCCATTTTGATGAAGGAACAAAAATTTGGCTACAGCAAAATGGCAGCGGCGCTTGCATTGTTGCACCTATTGATAAGAGTTAAATGCCACTGTGCAAGCTCTGCCGGCGCCATTTTGCTGGATGTAAATTTTGCCTTTACAAGTGATAGTAATGGTCTTTATTGCTAGTGATCAGTGCAAGTGCTCATTATTCGAGTTTGTCTAGGGTGCCCAGGTTTGCACCGAGTAACGTGGGTGCTCAAGTGACAAGTTTGAGTCACCGCAGATACATGTTTAATGGCTGTGGACTCAACCATATCATTCAAGCACCAGGGATACTCGGTGCATAGCAGAGCACCCTAGACAAATTTGAGTAACGAGCACTTGCGCTCATCACTAGCAATAAAGACCATAGCTAACACTTGATGCACTGATGACTACACTAACCAATTTAGCTTCAATAAAATTTTCCTGATCCCACATTTTGTAACGTTATTAAAAGCGGACATCACTAATCATGGGAGTCGTGTTTACTCTGCTTGAATGGATTAGCAGTCATACATGTGTTGTGCGATTCTAATTAAAAACTAATTTGATTAGTGTCAATATTGGGAATTTTTCGGAGGAATCTGTTTTTATTTGTCCTTAGTTATTGATGCTAAAGTTGTGCAAATACATTCATTTTGTTTTTAGATGCTCAACGTTCACATTAAACTCTGTTCATATTGCGGCTTTTATTCCAATTTTCTGATGCCATGATAAATCAGGATCAATTTCACAGAAAGCCTATTGATCAATGTAAAAGTATATTCATAGATTTAGAAACACTGCAGCCTAACCAATCTGCATAATTGAATATCATATTGATTAAGCTAAAGACTTTTTTTTTACTACGACAGATGTGAAACTGGTAAGACTTCTATGGTTCTACTAAACTGAATTTACAACACCATAAGTATCTGTAGTGCTGTAATCAAGAATTGTTGAAAAAGTTGTATGTCTGGATGTTAAATTCAGAATAAGGACTATTAGACATAGGTACAATGAGATCTAAATTAAGCTTAATTCTACGTTGTTACATACTGTACAATAACGTATTGGAAAACTTGGCACCACAAATAGAAAAACAGATGCAATAGTGCAGAACACATCTGGTCTTAAAGTCCTGCAGAACAATAAAATATATTTACCATACTTAACTTAAGATTTAGGCTACTATTAACTATTTAAAATGTAATTCTCATAGATTGTTAAAATATATGGTAATTTCCATATTGTACAAAATAAACAATATAACTAAAGAACTAAAAGAGCTTAACATGGCGAAAAACACAATTTTCCCATACAACAGACTGATTACCATCTGACAATAAAATCCTATCCTGCACAGAAACATATTCCTATTTTAATTAAAATAGATTTCACTGTTTCATGTTTCACAATCATTACCAAATGGACAACTTTCTCTCGTGTGTCGCTTATACCCTTGGAATACGAAGGGAAATCTCTGCAGATTCTTGTTATTTTGGTAATGGATTATGGCCAAAAGTTGTAAGTCTATTATACTCTCGGTATTGATTTCATCACTGTGATACTGTGTTGCATTTTTCATTCAGTAATACTCTATGCTTTATGCATGGATTCATAGAGAATTAAATCTTCAGAGCGTCGGAGCGGCATTTCTCATGCCAGCAGTTTAAATATTTACATTTATATACTTAGTTCCTTCACTTTATCATTCATTAGATATTTTAGACTTGACAGATTCCAAAAGGAAAACATTAACTGGTTAGTTATACATCAAGCTAATATATAGAATGTTTTGCTAACTATTTTGTGATGAATGGCTATATTATCTCCGATGATATAAAATTTGCATGTGCTCACTTAGTTCTCTATTTTTAGAAGCACATTTGTTTTCTGTGTTAATTACATTAACTAAACTAATATGGTTACAGAAGACAAAAGACAAACACAGAATAAAGCCTGTGAGCAAGAACAAGATATGTTTTCTTTTTATTTCAGTAACTCACTATATTGAATATTTCCACTTGCATGGAGGTGGAAAAGGATCCACTTACCTCTTGGGCCCTTGTTCAGCTGCACAGGCTTTATCGGTGGCATATTCATCAGAATAAGTTTACCAGGATATAAAAGAACCTTTGATACAGCAATGAACAACATTTGTTGTCAGTGCTATACTCTACAAAATCTGAATATAGTGTTGGGAGAGGATGGGAATGTGCCGATTTCTTGCTTGTTGCCATGATACTTCTATTGTCCTGATACTGCCATCAATTACTGCTATTGGTATAGAATATTATTGAGGGGAACTGTCCCATGTTATACCCCTCCTTTATCAATCGCAGTATAAAATACTCCTAGACTTACAAAACAATAGATATTCTGCATGTTGGACTCCTTAAATAGATGTCAGCGGATTATAAAGTCCATCGGCAAATATTTTCTATTGTATCAAGCTCTCCCCTACATGAGCTTAAAGAGGTTGTAAAGTCTCAAAAGATGAGTCTGTCGTCGCTTTATTTGACTTCAGACTGCCAAATTGTGACTGTGCCATTTGCACACTATCACGATTACCTGTATTTCCTGTACAAGTGGATAGTCACAAAACTGTATGTATACAATAGGCACACCTGCAGTCATATGCCAACTAGTCTGACCTGGTTTTCCCCAACAGAAGAGAATTAAGAAAAGACCCTGAGTCTAGTCTGCATGTGACAAAAAACGTTTAATATTTTAAACTCAGCTAAATTGTAAAGCATCATGTTTTTAGATGAACTTTAAAAGGTTGGTTCGAAACCAAAGTAAACATAATTGTAAATCCTTATGTATTTAGTCCCAAAGTCCAAGTTAAGTTATTTTGTAATATACTTGCTACTTTTCTACTGTTAACCTAACTGCACTATCTAATTGCTATTATAGTTTTATCTCTACTTCCTGTGTGATGACGATTCATTTGAGTATTCCAGTGCATGCTGGGATACTCCTCTGAAATGTCATCAGGAGGTTATAATAATAATAATAATAATTTTTTATTTATATAGCGCCAACATATTCCGCAGCGCTTTACAAATTATAGACGGGAATTGTACAGACAATAGACATTACAGCATAACAGAAATATAGTTCAATACAGATACCAGGAGGAGTGAGGGCCCTGCTCGCAAGCTTACAAACTATGAGGAAAAGGGGAGACACGAGAGGTGGATGATAACAATTGCTTTAGTTATTCGGACCAGCCATAGTGTAAGGCTCAGGTGTTCATGTAAAGCTGCATGAACCAGTTATCTGCCTAAGTATGTAGCAGTACAGACACAGAGGGCTATTAACTGCATAAAGTGTATGAGAACATGATGCGAGGAACCTTTTTTTTTTTTTATAAATAGGCCACACAGGGATCGTTAGGTTAATGCATTGAGGCGGTAGGCCAGTCTGAACAAATGAGTTTTTAGGGTACGCTTAAAACTGTGGGGATTGGGGATTAATCGTATTAACCTAGGTAGCGAATTCCAAAGAATCGGCGCAGCACGTGTAAAGTCTTGGAGACGGGAGTGGGAGGTTCTAATTATTGAGGATGCTAACCTGAGGTCATTAGCGGAGCGGAGGGCACGGGTAGGGTGGTAGACTGATACCAGGGAGGAGATGTAGGGTGGTGCTGAGCCATGGAGTGCTTTGTGGATAAGGGTAGTAGTTTTGTACTGGATTCTGGAGTGGATGGGTAGCCAGTGTAATGACTGGCACAAGGTAGAGGCATCGGTGTAACGGTTGGTGAGGAATATGATCCTGGCTGCAGCATTCAGGACAGATTGGAGCGGGGAGAGTTTGGTAAGAGGGAGGCCGATTAGTAGAGAGTTACAATAGTCCAGACGAGAATGAATAAGTGAAACAGTAAGAGTTTTTGCAGAGTCGAAAGTAAGAAAAGGGCGAATTCTAGAAATGTTTTTGAGATGCAGGTAAGAAGAGCGCTGAGGTTGAGGCTGCAGTCACTGTCGCAGCCTCTTTTAAATGAAGCATCATCAGTGATACTCATTTCATGGGCGAGACTAGTCCCTGCTGTGTCTCAGCACACTGATATAATGTGATGTGCACAGTTATAATGTGTGATTTGTTCTTAGCTGAGCTCAGTAGTAATGAGCCGGCAACAGATAAGTGTCATGATACCCGGCCCGCAGACCAGTCTGAGCTTCATAGGTGGCCATGAATTTCACTACATATTGCAATGCTAAAAAATTAAGGAAAAGTAAAAGGAAAACATTTAAAAAATATTTAAAAAATTACCGAATAATCCCTTTTTTTCTTATTAAATAAAGAAATAAAAAACTAAAAATAAAGTCTTGTAAGTCTTGTATGTCAAAGTATAAAAATAAATAATCCATACATTAGAAGCAATAAAGAGAAAAAAAATCAAGAATTCTGTTTCTTTGATCAAGTTAAATATGTGATAAAAAAACAAATATATTCCAAATTGGTATTAATAAAACTGTCATGTTACCATGTAAAAAGCAAGCCCTTACACACCTCAATCAATAAAAAATAAAAACATTCTAAGTCTCGGATTATAGAGATAGAAACCATTTTTTTACAACCTTAACCCCTTCAAGATGAAGCCCTTTTTTTTACGTTTCTGTTTATCACTCCCCTTCTTCCGAGAGCAATAACTTTTATATTTTTCTTCAATATGGCCATGTGAGGGCTTGTTTTTTTTGCAGGAAAAGTTGCACTGTTTTATGACCCCATTGGTTTCACCCACAATCGTGTACTCAAAAATGGGAATAAAATTCCAAGTGGGGTGAAAAAAGCAAAAAAGTGCAATTTCCAAAAATTTTTTTACTTTTTTTTTACCATGTTCACCAAATGCCATTTTGATTCTCCAGGTCATTACAAATTCATAGACATCAAACTTGTCTAGGTTCTTTTTTATTTAAGTGGTGAAAAAAAATCCAAATTTTATTTTTTTTAAAATGTTTCATTTTCCAAGACCCATAGCGTTTCCATTTTTTATGATTTCGAGTTTGGTGGGGGCTTACTTTTTGCGTGATGAGTTGATGTTTTTAATGATACCATTTTGGTGTGGATACAATCTTTTCAGCGCCCATTATTACATTTTAAGGTAATGTTGTGGGGACCAAAAAAATTTAATTCTGGCATTTTGACATTCCTTTCGCTACGGCGTTTACCCAATTGGATTAATTCCTTCTATAGCTTGATAAATTGGGTGATTCTGAATGTGACGATACCAAATATGTGCATGTTTGATTTTTATTGTTTTATTTTAAATGGTGTGAAAAGGGGGTGATTTGCACTTTTATATATATGTATATATATATATATATATATATATTTTTTTTTAAACATTTTACTTTACTTTTGGCATGCTTCAATAGTACTCATGGGAGACTAGAAGCTGGCATAACCCAATTGGCTCTGCTACATACTGTACAGGTGATGATCAGATCATCTGTATGTAGTAGAATTTCTGATTTGCTACGAGCGCAGACCACCGGGCAGCGTTCATAGCAATCCAGCAGTGACAATCATAGAGGTCTGCTGCCGACCTCTGGTTGTCATGCCAATCCATCTGTGACCTGCAATCACATGACAGGGTCACCGATGGCCGACATTTCTAGTGTGCTTGCCGAAAGTGCACGTTGAATGCCACTGTCAGAGATTGACAGCTGCATTTATCAGGTTAATAGACACCAGTGGATCGCGATTCCACCCACGGCTCTTAGAGGCACATGTAAGCTGTACAAAACAGCTGACATGGCGGGGAAAGATAGGGACTCAGCAGCGGAGCCCACATCAGAGGGGGAGAAAAGACACGCACCACATGTTGTGAAGGAATTAATACATTTACTTAACCACTTAAATAAAGAAAGAAATATAAGCTTGGTATTGCCATAATTTTACTGATCTGGGAATCATGTCACAATCTCATTTTTAACATGCAATGAATGCTGTAGAAAAAAAAGCAAAACATAACAGAATTGCATTTCTTTCAACGATTTCATCCCAGTCACATTTTTTTTCCATTTTTAATGCATTTCATGACAAAGTAGATAATGTCATAAAGCTAGTTTGACTGAAAAAGTGAAAGATTATGACGAAATGTGAAAAATATAAATATAAAAATGAAAATTGACTGTAGAAGCAAGAGGTTAAAATTAATTACACTAAAGGACATAATTGATGCAATTACATTGAAATATAAATTCCTATATTTTCCAAATTGAAGGTGCATGCTTATAAGGGAAGTAATGAAAGAAGACTTGTAAGTTTCTGCTATAGGTCTATTGATGGAGCCAATTATTTTTTTTATGCAGCTTACTATGGATAACTAGGTCAAGTTTTTTCATATATTTACATCTATTTATGTTTTGTGCATTTCTTTGTCAAAATTACTAATTATGCACTTCTTTCTATTCTATGTCAGAATAGGATAGGATATTAATAATTATTATACATGTAATGAGATGTTACTTTGTATCATGCGATTCAAGTAATTTCCACACAGTGGTATCTCCAAAAGCAAAGGCAGGAATTCTCACAGAGCTTTCAAAATATTTAGACAGCAGAGACCCAGGCTTCAGCTGACTTCAATCTCTCTTTATTAAAATCAAAGGGCTATAGATATTACCACTATATTCAACAAGATTGTTTATCTTAACCTTGGTGAAGATGAGCAGATGTTTTGAATTTTAACCCTTATTCCCATGGGACATACTATTCTGTTGAGGTGACCTGGGACTTAATTCACAGTGACAGGATAATACGTCCTGCGCGATCAGCTGCGCTCACCGGGGGAGCACGGCCGATTGCAGCCGGGTGTCAGCTGATTATTACAGCTGACATCTGGCACTATGTGATGTGATCACGTTGCTCCGAGGGTCTCCTACCTCCTCCTCAAAACAGGTGTCAGCAGGCCTCCCTGCGGTGCCTGTGTGATCGCTGATCTGACAGTGCACTGCAAAGTGTCAGATCAGCGATCTGTCACTATAATGTGATGTCCCCCTGGGGCAATGTAAAAAAGTAAAAAAATATTATTTACATGTGTAAAAAAAAACCTAAATAAAGAAAAAAATATTGCTCTAATAAATACATTTCTTTATCTAAATTAAAAACAATAAGTACACATATTTAGTATCGCTGCGTCCATAACAACCCGTCCAATAAAACTATCCCACTAGTTAACCCCTTCAGTGAATACCGCAGAAAAAAAACGAGGCAAAAATTGACGCTTTATTATCATACCGTCAAACAAAAAGTGGAATAACACGCGATCAAAAAAACGGATATAAATAACCATGGAATATCTGAAAATGTCATCTAGCCCGCAAAAAACAAGCCACCACACAGCATCATCAACAAAAAAATAAAAAAGTTATAGTCCTCAGAATAAAGATATGCAAAAATAGTTATTTTTAATATAAAATAGTTTTTATCATATAAAAGCGCCAAACCAAAAAAAAATTATGTAAATGAGGTATCCCTGTAATCATTCTGATGCGAAGAATAAAACTGCTTTATCAATTTTACCAAACGTGGAGCGGTATAAATGCCCCCCCAAAATAAATTTATGAACAGCTGGTTTTTGTTCATTCTACCTCGCAAAAATCAGAATAAAAACCGATCAAAAACGTCACGTCACGTCACGTGCCTGAAAATAAAACCAATAAAAACTCGTCCCACAAAAAACAAGACCTCACATGACTTTGTGTACCAAAATATGGAATAATTATAGCTCTCAAAATGTGGCGATGCAAAAACTATGTTTTGCAATAAAAAGCATCTTTTAGTGTGTGACGGCTGCCAATCATAAAAATCTGCTAAAAAACCCGCTATAAAAGTAAATCAAATCCCCCTTCATAACCTCCTTAGTTAGCGAAAAATAATCAAATTTTAAAAAATGTATTTATTTCCATTTTTCCATTAGGGTTATGGTTGGGGCTAAAGTTAGGGTTAGAGTTGGGGCTAAGGTTAGGGTTAGGGCTACAGTTAGGGTTGGGGTTAGGGTTTAGGGTTGGGGCTAAGGTTAGGGTTGGGACTAAATTTAGGGTTGGGGCTAAAGTTAGGGTTTAGATTACATTTACGATTGGGATTTGTGATGGGATTAGGGTTAGGGGTGTGGTTAGGGTTATGGTTGGTATTAGGGTTAGGAGTGTGTTTGGGTTTCAGTTAGAATTGGGGGATTTGCACTGTTTAGGCACACCAGGGGCTCCCCAAATGCAACATGGCGTCCGATCTCAATTCCAGCCAATTCTGCGTTGAAAAAGTAAAACAGTGCTCCTTCCCTTCCGAGCTCTCCCGTGCGCCCAAACTGGAGTTTACCCCAACATATGGGGTATCAGCATACACAGGACAAATTGGACAACAACTTTTGACTAATTTCTCCTGTTACCCTTGGGAAAATACCAAACTGGGGGCTAAAAAATAATTTTTGTGGAAAAAAAAGATTTTTCATTTTCACGGCTCTATGTTATAAACTGTAGTGAAACACTTGTGGATGCAAAGTTCTCACAACACATCTAGATAAGTTCCTTGGGGGTCTAGTTTCCAATATGGAGTCACTTGCGGGTTTCAATGTTTAAGCACATCAGGGGCTCTCCAAATGCAACATGGTGTCCTATCTCAATTCCAGTCAATTTTGCATTGAAAATTCAAACGGTGCTCCGTCCCTTCCAAGCTCTGCCATGCGCTCAAACAGTGGTTTATCCCCATATATAGGGTATCAGCGTACTCAGGACAAATCTTTCATCAACTTTTGGGGTAAAATTTCTTTTGTTACCCTTGGGAAAAACATTTTTGTGAAAAAATATGATTTTTTATTTTTACGGCTCTACACTATAAACTTCTGTGAAGCACTTGGTGGGTGTTAGGGGTCGAGTTCCCGCCTCTGCACAGGGGGAATCTCGGTCCATCTCCACTGCGGTCTCCCGTTCTTCTCCTGCCGCAGTGGAGCCTGCTCAGCGGAGATGTCAGTCCCAGCGTCTCGCTCAGTCTGACTCTGTACAAAGATTTACTGCTGCTTTTCCTGCTTCTGCCATTGAAGCCGCTGCTGGTCAGCGGCGAGCAGACGCTTCTAGGACTAAGTCCTGCTTTTCTCGTTCTGACAATGCCCAGAGTAGGATCATGTTCAGATACTGCAGCTAGATCCATTGGTCCTCCAGGAAGGTCCTGTAGGTGCTCTGGCTCTGTAGCAGCCTCTCATTGGTCCTTCTAGGAAGGTCCTGTACTTGCTGCAACTATTTAAGGCTCGCATGGCTCGAATGTATTTCTAAGTTTTGTGCTTTGTGCCAGTGTGGTCATGTAAGATTGTGTTCAGGGACCCGGCTGAAATAAGCCCCTAGAATGCTGGCACCTCCGGCGAGGAGATTGTGTGTTTGTATGTATTCAGGGACCTGGCTGAAATAAGCCCCTAGAATGCTGGCACCTCCGGCGAGGAGTTTTGTGTGCATGCATGACCACGGACTGCTCTCTGTTGGGCAGTTAGACTGTGCCTCTGTGAAGTCTAACAGGGTGCAGTGCTTTGCTTTCACGGCTACTCTGTAAAATAACAGAGCTAGTTCATACCGCCATATAGTGTTGCCATTGCTAGCAGCAGGTTCTCCTGCACGGTGGACCCCGGGCTGCGAACGCATCAATTACAATAAAACATCTATATTTACTCGTTGCATTCCGCTAGCCCTAACAGTGGGTCAAAATGCTCACCACATATCTAAATAAGTTCCTTAGGGGGTCTACTTTCCTAAAATAGTGTAATTTGTGGGGTTTTAATGTTTAGGCACATCAGGGGCTCTACAAACGCGATATGGCGTCCCATCTCAATTCCAGTCAATTTTGCATTGGAAAGTCAAATGGTGCTGCAAGCTCTGCCAAGCGCTCAAACAGTGGTTTACCCCCACATATGTGGTATCAGCGTACTCAGGACAAATTGCACAACAACTTTTGGCGTCCAGTTTCTTCTGTTACCCTTGGGAAAATAAATAATATGGGGCAAAGAGATAATTTTTGTGATAAAATATGATTTTTTATTTTTACTGCTCTACATTATAAACTTCTGTGAATCACTTGGTGGGTCAAAGTGCTCACCACACATCTAGATAAGTTCCTTAGGGGGTCTACTTTCCAAAATAGTGTCACTTGTGGGGGGTTTCAATGCGTAGGCACATCAGGGGCTCGCCAAATGCAACATGGCTTCCGATCTCAATTCCAGTCAATTTTGCATTGAAAAGTCAAATGGCACTCCTTCCCTTCCGAACTCTGCCATGCGCCCAAACTTTGGTTTACTCCCATAAATGGGGTATCGGCATACTTAGGACAAATTTCACAACAACATTTGGGGTCCAATTTCTCCTGTTACCTTTGGTAAAATAAAACAAATTGGAGCTGAATTAAATTTTTTGAGAAAAAAATTAAATGTTCATTTTTTTAAACATTCCAAAAATTCCTGTGAAACACCTGAAAGGTTAATAAACTTCTTGAATGTGGTTTTGAGCACCTTGAGGGGTGGTGCAGTTTTTAAAATGGTGTCACACTTGGTTATTTTCAATCATATAGACCCCTCAAAGTGACTTCAGATGTGATGTGGTCCCTAAAAAAAATGGTGTTGTGAAAATGAGAAATTGCTGGTCAAATTTTAACCCTTATAACTCCCTAACGAAAAAAGAAAAAGGTTCTAAAATTGTGCTGATGTAAAGCAGACATGTGGCAAATGTTATTAATTAAGTATTTTTTATGTGAAATTTTCAAAATTTTTCGCCAAATTTCCATTTTTCTCACAAATAAACACATGTAATATCAAAGAAATTTTACCACTATCATGAAGTACAATATGTCATGCGAAAACATTGTCAGAATTAACAGGATACGTTGAAGTGCTCCAGAGTTATAACCTCATAAATGGACAGTGGTCAGAATTGTAAAAATTGGCCCGGTCATTAACGTGCAAACCACCCTTGGGGGTTAAGGGGTTAAAAACTCCAACTTTGCCAAGTTTTTCCAAAAAAATGTAATTTACAGCTAATAAAATAATGAAAATCTCAATACTTTTAAACTTGTATTTGCTTGGAAAATATATGTACAAGAGATGGGAGAGACAACTCCTCTCATCATTAGAGCTTTAGCTCTACAAAAGAGAGAGGACCCTGCTGACCATAAGAGATTACACTCTACAGGAGAGACAAAAATAACCTAGCTGACAATAAGGGCTTAGCTTCTATAAGGTTGAGAAAAATAACCTTCTTTTTAAATATTTTTATTAATTTTTTGAATAAAAACCAGGATGTGGGAATAGGGGAGGGAAAATATAACAGTGAAGAATAGGGAGAGGGAATGGAAAGGGATACAATTAAAGAAAACAAAAAAAGCTAGAGAACCAAATGTAATACAATAGTTCAACAGTAACAAAGTGCATAAATACATTTAAATGAGTGCGATATTTTGGAAGGACAAGTAAATTACAATTATTTCTTTTATTTGAAAATCTATTAGGAGGTTAAAGAGTATAGAATTTATCAATCCAAATCTTCCATTTTTTCAAGAAATTTTTATTACCACTATTATTTACAGCGAACCTCCACTCCAAAAAATTGTGTTGGTGAATTTGATCTATAATGTCTTCAAATTTAGGGAGATCTGGCTTATTCCACCAGAGCGCTAACATATATTTGACAACAAGAAATATATGAATGATAATGAATTTAACCTGAGGGTCAACTATTTCCATGTCCAGGGAAAAGAGAGCTCTTTGTGGTGTAAGCACAAAATTATCAGTGAGTGAATTAATATAATTAGAAACTTTTGACCATAGAAGTTTTACCTTCGGTCAACTCCATAAAAGATGATATAAATTACCTTGGTGGCCACATTTCCGCCAGCAAGTTGGTGAATAATCCGGAATTATGTGTGCTAATCTAATTGGGGTATAATTCCACCTAGTAATTACCTTAAAATAGGACTCATGTAAAGCTAACAAAATGGTGGATTTGTAAGTGGTCTTAATAGCATTGTCCCAGCTCTCAGCCTGAAAGGATTTATTGAGGTCAGATTCACACCTCTTCAAGTAAACATTTTTGAAACCAACATCATCTTTATTGAAAATTCTATAGATGTTGTTTAGGCTCCATATATTTTTATTTTTAATATTGCACAGTAGTAAAACGAAAATATCTAGGTTAAGAGGTTTGCTACCTAGTAGTTTCTGAACACCTTCTTTTAAAATTATATAAGGGATTAATTCAGAAGAGGGAAGATTAAATTTTGTTTTTCACTCACTAAAAGTGAGGAATTTAATTCCATCATATATATTACCAATCTTTTAAATTCCTGATTTACTCCAGGAATCGGATAGTGGAGAAAAATAACCTTCTAACCATAAGAGTTTACATTCTACAGGAAAGAGACAGAGAGAAAGAGGACCTTACACTACAAGATCAGTGAAGAGGGGACCCTACTAATCATTAAAGCCTATACTCTACAAGAGAAAGAGACTTAGCCAGCAATTCTGGAGATGGAAAATGACTCTGCAGTGCACACTGTGTTCCACTGGGAAACGATGATCTAAGATGTCCCAGATACTGACCATTGCTGTT
Source organism: Ranitomeya imitator (assembly GCF_032444005.1). Classification (NCBI taxonomy): domain Eukaryota; kingdom Metazoa; phylum Chordata; class Amphibia; order Anura; family Dendrobatidae; genus Ranitomeya; species Ranitomeya imitator. The sequence goes on along the minus strand of NC_091287.1, from coordinate 268,392,661 downwards.
GAAGGAATTATATACTATAAGATGCGATAGCTGCATTATGCGAAAGCCCATGTGGAAATGTAAAATTAAGTTAGTATGCTGTTTGATGCTTCAACAGTGTTGGAAATGGTACCAGGCAAAGTTAGGTTTTTTTTACATGCAGTACGGATCTCAAAATGTTTGAATTTGCTTGAAACCGCCAGTTTAAGGAAATTTGGCTAAAACTTGAGTGTCATGACACAACTGTCGAGTGACCTGGAACCAGGGGTTCCTTTCCCGGGGGCGCCCTAACTCGCTCTGTTCCTCGGGATACTTCAGATGGCAAAGACGTCAGGGCCTCCTCCCTCACCTTATCTCCTAAGTTAGCCCTTTGTCTCTCCCCTTCCCCCACTCAGGGATGCGGGTATGCTACTGTGCACCACGCAATACACCAACCCAACAAACAGGTCAACAAAGACAAGGGATAACACAGAACTCCACACACACAAAATATTCACTCACGTAAAAAAACAGAGTCCACCGGGGTGTGCAGGAAGGGGAAGAAAGCAAAAGAGGCAAGGATAAGGGATTACCAAGCATACAAAACAAACAACAGTTGCTTGTAACTCCTCCAGAACTCCTTCTCATACCAACTTCTCTCCCTCCTATTAACATGAACCAAGTGCTATCTATGACAAGGAGCAGGTAATAAAGTACATATTTTATAGGGAAAAGGAGCGGCTAACCGAGCACTGCTGAACACAGGAATTTCCATCATGGATGATTAACCCCTGTTCTGTCAAAAGTAAACACATTTAATAAACAGGAGAAGTGCTTCTTCTCAGCGGTGGAGTAGAAGCAACCAGACGCTGCGGTCTTCTGGCTCCACTCATTGCGGTTATCTCATGACATTCTGCTTCCATCGATTGATACACTCATCTTTAATGTTAACTTTTTACCTTATAAAGTTTTCCAGGAGCTAATATGTCCTCTTTGAGACTCCATTTACACCACTTTTGGAGACCTTTTGTAGTGTGCCACTAACTAATTACCCTAATCATAATAATAATACAGTTGGCACGGAAAGTATTCAGACCCCATTACATTTTTCACTCTTTGTTTCATTGTAGCCATTTGGTAAATTCAAAAAAGTTAAATTTTTTTCTCATTAATGCACACTCTGCACCCCACCTTGACTGAAAAAACCCAGAAATGTCAAAATGTTTGCAAATTTATGAAAAAAAAAGAAAAACTGAAATAACTCATTGGTCTGGGGGAAAATGTGTGTAAATGGGTTAGTAACTGGCTTAGTGATAGAAAGCAGAGGGTGGTTATAAATGGTATAGTCTCTAACTGGGTCGCTGTGACCAGTGGGGTACCGCAGGGGTCGGTATTGGGACCTGTTCTCTTCAACATATTCATTAATTATCTGGTAGAAGGTTTACACAGTAAAATACCGATATTTGCAGATGATACAAAACTATGTAAAGCAGTTAATACAAGAGAAGATAGTATTCTGCTGTAGATGGATCTGGATAAGTTGGAAACTTGGGCTGAAAGGTGGCAGATGAGGTTTAACAATCATAAATGTAAGGTTATACACATGGGAAGAAGGAATCAATATCACCATTACACACTGAACGGGAAACCACTTGGTAAATCTGACAGGGAGAAGGACGTGGGGATCCTAGTTAATGATAAACTTACCTGGAGCAGCCAGTGCCAGGCAGCAGCTGCCAAGGCAAACAGGATCATGGGGTGCATTAAAAGAGGTCTGGATACACATGATGAGAGCATTATACTGCCTCTGTACAAATCCCTAGTTAGACCGCACATGGAGTACTGTGTCCAGTTTTGGGCACCGGTGCTCAGGAAGGATATAATAGAACTAGAGAGAGTACAAAGGAGGGCAACAAAATTAATAAAGGGGATGGGAGAACTACAATACCCAGATAGATTAGCGAAATTAGGATTATTTAGTCTAGAAAAAAGACGACTGAGGGGCGATCTAATAACCATGTATAAGTATATAAGGGGACAATACAAATATCTCGCTGAGGATCTGTTTATACCAAGGAAGGTGACGGGCACAAGGGGGCATTCCTTGCGTCTGGAGGAGAGAAGGTTTTTCCACCAACATAGAAGAGGATTCTTTACTGTTAGGGCAGTGAGAATCTGGAATTGCTTGCCTGAGGAGGTGGTGATGGCGTACTCAGTCGAGGGGTTTAAGAGAGGCCTGGATGTCTTCCTGGAGCAGAACAATATTGTATCATTCAATTATTAGGTTCTGTAGAAGGACGTAGATCTGGGGATTTATTATGATGGAATATAGGCTGAACTGGATGGACAAATGTCTTTTTTCGGCCTTACTAACTATGTTACTATGTTACTATAAGTATTCAGACCCCTTGCTCAGTATTGAGTAGAGCATCCTTTTGAGCTAGTACAGCCATGAGTCTTCTTGGGAATGATGCAACCAGTTTTTCACACCTGGATTTGGGGATCCTCTGCCATTCTTTCTTGCAGATCCTCTCCAGTTCTGTCACATTGGATGGTGAACATTGGTGGACAGCCATTGTTAGGTCTCTCCAGAGATGCTCAATTGGGTTTAGGTCAGGGCTCTGGCTGGGCCAGTCAAGAATGGTCACAGAGTTGTTTTGAAGCCACTGCTTTGTTATTTTAGCTGTAAGGTCATTGTTTTGTTGGAAGATGAACCTTTAAGTCTGAGGTCCAGAGCACTCTGGAAGAGGTCTTCATCCAGGATATCTTTGTGCTTGGCCGCATTCATGTTTATTTCAATGGCAACCAGTCTTCCTGTCCCTGCAGCTGAAAAAGCATGATGCATCCACCATTACTGATGGGATTGTATTAGGCAGGTGATGAGCAGTGTTTGGTTTTCTCCACACATACCGCTTAGAATTATCACCAAAAAGGTCTATCTTCATTTCATCAGACCAGATAATCTTATTTCTCATAGTCTGGGAGTCCTTCATGTGTTTTTTAGCAAACTATATGTGGGCTTTCATATGTCTTGCACTGAGGAGAGGCTTCTCTCGATCCACTGCCATAAAGGCCTGACTGGTGGAGGGCTGCAGTGATAGTTGACTTTATGGAACTTTCTCCCATCTCCCTACTGCATCTCTGGAGCTCAGCTACAGTGATTTTGGTGTTCTTCTTTACCTCTCTCATCAAGGCTCTTCTCCCAATGATTGCTCAGTTTGGCTGAATGGCCAGGTCTAGGAAGACTTCTGGTGGTCCCAAACTTCTTCCATTAAAGGATTATGGAGGCCACTGTGCTCTTAGGAACCTTTAGTGCTGCAGAAATTCTTTTATAACCTTGACCAGATCAGTGCCTTGCCACAATTTTCTCTGAGCTCCTTGGCCAGTTCCTTTGACCTCATGATTTTCATTTGGTCCGACATACACTGTGAGCTGTGAGGTCTTATATAGAGAAATGTGTGCCTTTCCAAATCAAGTTCTATCAGTTTAATGAAACACATCTGGACTTCAATGAAGGAGTAGATCCATCTCAAGGAGGATCACAAGGAAATGGACAGCATGTGACTTAAATAGGAGTGTCTGAGCACAGGGCCTAAATACTCATGAGCATGTGATATTTCAGTTTTTCTTTTTTAATAAATTTGCAAAAATTTCTACATTTCTGTTTTTTTCCAGTCAAGATAGGGTGCAGAGTGTTGGGTGACGAGTTCCCGCCTCTGCACAGGGGGAATCTCAGCTCATCTCCACTGCGGTCTCCCATTCTTCTCCTGCCTCAGTGGAGCCTGCTCAGTGGAGATGTCAGTCCCAGCGTCTCGCTCAGTCTGACTCTGTGCAAAGGGTTACTGCTGCTTTTCCAGCTTCTGCCATTGAAGCCAGTGTTGGGCAGCGGCGAGCAGACACTTTTGGGACTAAGTCCTGCTTTTCCCCTTCTGAGCATGCACAGGGTAAGATCTCTCATTGGAGATTGAGGGTCACATGCTCAGATACTGCAGCAAGACCCATTGGTTCTCCAGGAAGGTCCTGAAGTTCCTCAGGCTCTGTGGCAGCCTCTCATTGGTCCTTCTAGGAAGGTCCTGTATGTGCTGCAGCTTTATAAGGTTCGCATGGCCGCACGGCCATGCACTAGTATCAATTTATGTATGAGCTCAGTGCCAGTGTGTTCATGTTTGCATGCAGTCAGGGACCCGGCTGAAATAAGCCCCTAGAATGCTGGCACTTCTGGCGGGGAGTTTTGTGTGTGTATTCAGGGACCCGGCTGAAATAAGCCCCTAGAACGCTGGCACCTCCGGCGAGGAGTTTCATGTTTGCATTTGACTGCATGACCCACCATCTGATCTACTAAGTAGCTGTGTTCCTCTGTGAGCCAAACAGTGCACAGCGTTATCTATGCTAACAGACTCTGTGAAGTAACAGAGTCTGTTTATACTGCTTTTTGTACCGCCATATCTAGCAGCAGGTGCTTTCCTGCACGGTAGATCCCGGGTTGCGAACGCACCAAATTCTTCTAAATAAATATATATTCTGTGCGTTCCTAACACAGAGTGTATGTTAAGGAGAAAAAAAAAGATTTTTTTTGAATTTACCAAATGGCTGCACTGAAACAATGAGTGAAAAAATTAAAGGGGTCTGAATACTTTCCGTCCCAACTGTATATCGTACTTATACAATTGCATACATTAATTGTAAAATTCTGGATAGAGAAAAATATATAGTGACATATATGTAACAAAGGTGCAAACACGGATTTGAAACTAATTTAAAATCAAAAACTCAAAGAAAACATTAAGTGAATCACTACGTACAATCACCATACAAAAAATACTTACATTTATCAATCACATTTTTAAAATATTATCTTGAGCCCATTCTGTATTCATTATGTGCTCACAAAGTTACCTTGATAATGCATGCATGTCTCATTGTTGTTAAGAAAGATAGTAGAAATGGACATTTTGCACAATATTGTAGAGTCATGCTTGCAATCCAGTGCAAAATAAATGGAACTATAAAGAAACAGCTATTTTCTAGATTAAATATGACAGTGAGTGCTATATTTTATAGGCATAGCCTGTACCAGTCTTCTGCATTTTCTCTTCTGTAACATTTGGTAGTCGACTGCAGTCTCATAAATTTGTGGCACTGTTAACATTTGGATTTCAAATAATTTGCAACTGCACACAAGCGCACAAAATTTCCACTGTCACCAACTTTGAAAATGTGGCCGGTGAGACACATATTTATTTGAAATATTTTCTCTCCAATATCACGTTTTTAAATAATGATCTTTTAATAAGCTAGTGACACATAAATTAGAACTTTGCAGCTTTTAATGTGAGACATTTAATTCTAAAATTGCATTATCACTCAAGGAAGAGTTGTAAATTAATTCTTAGCTTGGAGTGTAATGCATGAGGGAATTTCCTGCAGATACAAATCACAAAAATATTCCCATGCAGCCTAAAATCCATATGCCTTTTATAAATATTGCAAATATGAAGCCACTGAGGAAATTTTTCCTTTACCCTATTGTTAAGGTGAGCAGTCTTGATACATTTTTTTTTAAAAATGCAAAATTTTGAAGTAATGTTAATAGTGGTTTTACATACCTCAACATTGAAATTCTAAAAACAAAAAAGAAAAGTTATAGATTTATGTAAATTGCAGATCTATAGACATGTTTAAAATATGCAAATGATGAGAAAAATGAAACACATTGTCAAAATAGTTGAATGGGGATTCATTTGTGCTTGACAAGTTGTAGTTTTGAATGACACCATTCACTTTACCATAGAAATTAAAAATAATTTTCATATAGGGTGGAATAGTGAAAAAGATGCAGTTTAGCTATTGTTTTTTAAGCTTTGTTTTTACTGGATACAATATGTGGTAAAAAAATTACTAAGCAGCATATTTTTTTATTACATTAATTCTAAAGATGAGTGGATCAGACACAAATCTAATTTTTCTACTAACATGAATTTTCCAAGGATAATTGATTTGCAGAGAATTTAATGCCCTTTGTAATGTTCTTGGTTTCTGTAGGGGACCCTAGAGCATAATGTACATTATATGTCAAATATAAAAAATAATCTTCATACTCACCTCAATGCTCATCTTTTCAAGCCCTGTGCTTCTCGCCATTAGACGTGCTGTCCTTGTTGCATCTTCTGATTCCCGCCAGTCACAGGTTTTAAAGTGCGTGAAAGGTGAAGATGCCACAGTTACACGTTGTGCCCTTGATCTTGCTCGTACATGAGAAAATAAAATGATTACCAACTCAATACATGAAGACATAATTTACCTACGAATACAAATGGGTCAAATATAAAAAAATATATTTTTCCTTCAGCCACGGTTCAAATAAAGTACTTACTAAAGTTCTGGGCTTCTAGATTCACTAGGTAGCTGTCTGTAATTTGTCACTATACTTCCTAGGAGGTCTGCAAAGTTCACATTAGAAGGCTATGCTAAATGCATTAAAATACTTAAAATATACTGATCACTACAAAGAAGGAATCCTATACAATTATAGTAAAATCAAAGCAGTCTGCTCCATAACCTAAAGCACACCATGCTGTCAGTATATCATATGAAAGGCACATTTTGTCTCACTCATTGTATGTCATTTGTAAAAACCACTTATTATTGTAACATGTTTTATTTAACTACTTCTATTTCTTGTAATTTTTTTTTTTAAATCATTATTACTTTATTTCATTATGGAGTCCAAAGTGGTATTTTCCCATTTAAATGGTGGAATAGGTCAATTATTTTAGATGGATGACATAGCACCTGGGATCATCATCCTTTATGCAATTTTCTTGGAGATTATTGACATAGGTCATCTACTAGTGTAGGGAGATGTGGAGGCATGTAGGTAAGCACCATAGTATTTGGCATGGATAGAAAAGAGGTAGTGTTTAGACAGGCTTGAGCAATTTGGTGTAAGACTGTGATTACAATGTGACCCAATTGCAGATGTGAGCAAAGTACTCTAGGTTCAACTATAGTGGCACGGAGAAATGGAGTTGCACTTGGGATTATCAAGACTAGAATAAAATGCTTGCTGCAATAAGATTCCAGAGCAGGTTGAAAGTAACGCTCCCTGTATGCCCATTGTAAGGTTAGGCATGAGGTAGAGAACTAAGACTCCTTGCATTGTAGAGAGTGATGCCTAAGATAGATATGACAATAGGATTAGAATTATAGCTACCTAAATTGTAAAACTCTAAATAGATGTCTGGACTACAATATATGGACTGCCTGAGGGTTTAGGAGACCCATTGCCAGTGCGTACATTATGGTCCATACTCAGACCATGATTCATGGATGTGTGAAGTAGCCTTCTAACTTAAGAATTAAAGTAATAGTCCATTTTAATGTTTCACCTCATGTTTGTGTGTCTATTTTTAGTTATATGGTTATACTTGTGTACCTCATAGTGTTGAGCGATACCTTCCGATATTTGAAAGTATCGGTATCGGATGGTATTGGCCGATACCGGCAAAATATCGGATCTCGCCGATACCGATACCCGATACCAATGCAAGTCAATGGGACACAAATATCGGAAGGTATCCTGGATGGTTCCCAGGGTCTGAAGGAGAGGAAACTCTCCTTCAGGCCCTGGGATCCATATTAATGTAAAAAATAAAGAATAAAAATAATTAATATGGATATACTCACTTCTCCGAAGGACCCTGGCTGTCACCGCTATGAACGTCTGCCTCCGTTCCCAAGAATTGCGGAGAGTGAAGGACCTTCGATGATGTCGCGGTCAGGTGACTGCTCACATGACCGCTCACATGACTGCGACGTCATTGAAGGTCCTTCACTCTGCAATTCTCAGGAACGGAGGCAGACGCTCGCAGCGGTGACAGCCAGGGTTCGTCGGAGGGGTGAGTATATCCATATTTATTATTTTTATTCTTTATTTTTTACATTAATATGGATCCCAGGGCCTGAAGGAGAGTTTCCTCTCCTCTAGACCCTGGGAACCATACGCACCGCACACGCCGATTCTGATTTCCGATATCACAAAAATATCAGAACTCGGTATCGGAATTCCGATACAGCAAATATCGGCTGATACCCGATACTTGCAGTATCGGAATGCTCAACACTAGTACCTCATCAAAACTGAATGGTTATACTTGTGTACTTCATCAAAACTGAATGGTTATGCTTGTGTACATCATCAAAGCTGAATGGTTATGCTTAAGTACCTAGTTGAAGCTGAATAATAATGCTTGTGTACCTAATTGGAGCTGAACTCTTATGCTTTTGTATCTCTTAAAGATGAATGGTTATGATGGTTATGCTTGGACACATCTAGAAGCTGAACGGTTATGCTTGCTTACTTTATGGAAGCTGAATGGCTATGAATGTTTACCTAATTGATACTAAATACTTGTGTAACTAATCAAAGCTGAAAGGTTATGCTTGTGTGCATCTTAAGCTGAATGGTTATATTTGTGTACATCTAGAAACTGAATGGTTATGCTTGTGTACCTCATTGAAGCTGAATAGTTATGCTTTTGTACTTCATCAAATTTGAATGGTTATGCTCAAGTGGTTCATGGAATTGTAACCTTTATAACTATGTTCATAAGAATTGTCACCTCTGGCCTACAACATCCTGGCAATATACACTTTTTTCCTGTTTCAATTCTACATGAGAGATATAGCTTCAGTCATGGCCAAAAGTGTTGACAACCTTGGAATTGTTTCTAGAAAATGAAAGTGTTTCTCCCAGAAAATTATTGCAATTACTCATGTTCTGTTTTACACATGTTTATTTCCTTTGTGCCTATTGGAACAACAAAACAAAAACAGAGAAAGGGAAATTGCACATCATTTCACACAAAATCCCAAATATGGGTGGAGCAAAATTCTTGGTACTCTCAACTTAATACTTGGTTGCACACTTTTTTGAATAAATAACTGAAATCAATTGCTTCCCATAACTATCAACAAGGTTCTTACATCCCTAAACTGGATTTTGGACGACTCTTCTTTTGCAAACTGTTGCAGGTCTTTCATATTTGAAGGGTTCTTTCTTCCAACAGCAATTTTAAGATGTCTCTGCAGGTGTTCAATGGGATTTATATTTGGCTCATTGCTGGCCACTTCAGAACTCTCCAGCACTTTGTTCTCATCCATTTCTTGGTGCTTCTTAATGTATGAAGTATGTTTTGGGTCATTTTCCTGCTGGAAGACCCATGACTTACGATGCAAACCCAGCTTTCTGACACTGGGCACTAGATTGTGACCCCAAATCCTTTCATAATCTTCAGATTTCATTATTCCTTGCACAAAGGCACCCAGTTCCAGAGGCAGCAAATCAACCCCAAAACATCTTTTAAACTCCACCATATTTGACTATAGGTACTATGTTATTTTCTTTGTAAACAGTATAATGATGTGCTTTACCAAAAAGCACTATCTTGTTCTCAACTGTCCACAAGACACTTTCCCTAGAAGGATTTTGGCTTACTCTATCAGTAGCGGAGCCCTCCTGAGGTCTCCTGCCATAGTGTTTAATTTCATTAAACTGTTGACTGATAGCTTGACCTGACCGTGATGCATCTAAATTGCATGAAGGACCGCTTGAATTTCTTTGAAACCTGATTGGGGCTGCCTTTCCACCATTCAAATTATTCTGTGTTGCAGTAGTTCATCAATTGTTCTCTGCCGTCCACGTCCAGGGAGATTTGCTACAAGGCAATTGGTTGTAAAATTCTCTATTATTTTGCTCATTGTGGATAACGGGACATCTTCATCAATGGAGATCAACCTGTAACCTTGAGATTGTTGATATTTTTCAACAATTTTGAATCTTAAGTCAACATACATTTTTTTTCCTCCTTCTGTTCTCCATGCTTAGTGCGGCACACCACAAACACAATGCAAAGATTGAGTCAACTTATCTCCTTTTATCTGTTTTTCATATTGCCCACACCTGTTACTTTCTACAAGTGAGTTTGAGGTAGCATCACATGTGATGCTTGAAGTAGAGTTGTTTACTCACTATTCTGGAAAGGTGTCAACAATTTTTTTGGCCCATTTGTGGGTTTTTGTGTGAAAATATGTCAATTTGCCTTTTTTGCCTGTTCTTTTACTCTGTTCAAATGCATACAAAGGAAGTAGACATCTGTATAACAAAACATGTGTAATTATAATAATTTTCTGGGAGAAATACTTCATTTATTAGAACAATGTCAAGGGTGCCAACACTTTTGGCCATGGCTGTATGAGTAAAATTACTACCTGTAAAAAGATTCATTTGCAAAATAAAAAAAAAAATCAATATTTTACCTGACACGACAAATGTCAGGCCATATTATTAATTTAAATTGGGATCCCGGCGTTTCAAGTAATGCTTTTGATCTACACACTTTCATGAAACAATTATATAGCCTTAAAATTATCTTATTTTTTATTCTTTGAAATGGTTGTACGTAATTGTAAACATATTGTTTGAAAAAATGGTTTTGACTTCAGAAAATGTTCATGGAAATAGCATATTATCAGTATCTTGCATTTATATTATTTTTCTAAAATTTACATTTTTCTTTTTTCTTACAGGTCTTTTATGCTGCAGCTTGTTCTATTTTTAAATCATCTAGAAAACCGAGGCTTGAAAATGTCTTTTTTCTTGAAATCTATGTGTCAAATAAATATGAAGCTGTGAAATTCAGTATCTGATGAGGAATACATGAAACTGTAAGCGCTTACAGGGACGGACCGTGGTCTCTTTGGAACTGTCAGTTATGATGGGTCTCTCTCAGTCTTTGTGTTAGAAGATAATCCATCGCCTATTTGGAAAATAACTTTCTTACATAAAGCAGGTGAGAGGAATAAAATAATGATCTGTACTGCATAATATTATATGTTATATCTGTATAAGACTTCCCTTATTTTCTCAGACAGATACATATTAAATGCATAAACAGCGGGACATTTTTACTTACTATAAATCAGTTAAACTTTTGCTTGTAAATATTTTTGTCATTCTTAGAATCATTAACCCTTTCTTGACAGAGCGACTTTTATTTTTGTGCTTTTGTTTTTTCCTCCCCCTCTAAAACCCATAATTCATTTATTTTTCAATTGACATAGCTGTATGGGAGTTTTGCTTCTTTTTATGGTAAGCGTTGTAGTTTTGAATGTCACCATTGATTTTAGCATACACTGTACTGAAAAATCTGAACAAATTCTGAATGTATTGAAATTAATTTTGGGGTTTTTGCTTTTATGGTGTTTAATGAGCAGTAAAAATGATCGGGTACCATTGTGCTTCCGGTTAAGACAATTGCAGTGATACCAAAATTAAAAATATTTTATTAACTGAAATTTATTTAAAAAAAAAATTGTGTATTGTTTTTTAAAACAATTAACCTTTTAATTATTTTTTCGATTGATGGAGTTGTGCATAATGAGTAGACATTTTTATTGACACCCTTTTGGGAGAAAATTATTTTTTAATTGTTTCTTATTGTATTTATTTTTGGAATTGCAGAGACCAAAAATCTCAATCCTGTAATTTTAATATTCTCTTTATAGCTTTAACCATGTGGGTTATGTATTTAATTATTTTGATAGTCTTAAAGACGTAGTGATTGCAAATATGTTTATCTGTTATTTTCTTACTACTTTGTTTTTATTTGTGGGAAAGGAATGTAAATTGAATATTTCTATTTTTAAAAAAATTGTATTAATATTTAAAAAAAATATTTACTTAGCTCCATTAGGGGACTTGAACCTGCGATCATCTGATTATTTTTTCTGTATGCTGCAATACCAGTGAATTGCAGAAAATAGGTAAAAAATATAAAATAAGGACTTCCTATAAAGCTCAGCTTGCAGCTGGGCTTCATAGTAGTACTCACATAGTAGGCAAGGAACTTTCAGCCAACAACTGGTTTCAAAAGCAGCCTTTTGACTAACCTTAGAACACTTGCTTTTAATGGCACAGTCAGACATTGACAGAAGTAAGGGGTTAAAAGCAGTGATTGAAACTTGACTTCAATGGCTGCTTTAACAGCTGAGCTTACATCATACGTGATTTCTTCAATCACGTATGATGTAAGCTCAGCTTTCAAGCTACTAATATGTCAAAGTTGGAAAGGAGTTAGCAAGGCCTGTTCAAGAAACTGCAAGAGCTGGACATGTCTACAGCTTTACTGAACTTAACTAAAGATTATGTAACATTACTGCAAATGTTTTGCTATTTGTTGTTTTGGTGTTGAAGATATAGTACTTACCAAGTGAAGGTACCACCAAGTAATGTGCTCATTTATATTCTGTGACCAAAACACTTGTGTACCATTTAAAGTGAAAGCATTTGTTAGGTGTCGAGTTCCCACCGCTGAACAGGGGGATTCTTGAACCATGTCTGCTGCAGTTTCCCATTCTCCTCTAGCCGCAGTGGAGCCTGCTCAGCGGAGACGATGGTCCCAGCGTCTGTCTCGGGCTGATACTGGACGACGGGTTACTACTGCCCTTCCAGGCTCTGTCATTGTAGCCAGCAATGTTCAGCAGCGGGCAAGTCTTTCTGGGACAAAGTATCGTTTTTCCCATACTGAGCATGCCCACGGCACAACCTCTGTTGTGAATTCAGCTTTTGGGCTCCCTCCGGTGGTTGTAGAGGGTAATGCAGTTGTGCCTGGACTGCAGGATTAGACAGGTGTATCTACTAATTGCAAAACTGACTGGGGTATATAGCTTTGCAGGACTCTTTAGTCCCTGCCAGTTGTCCATTGTTTTTGGAGGATTCACATCCCTTCTGGTCTCTCCTGTTCGCTGTGCTTTTCTTCAAAGATAAGTCCTGGCTTTGTTTTTGCTGTCTACCTGCTGTGGACCTTATAGCTCTGTGCATTTTCATGTTTTGTCTTGTCCAGCTTTGTCTGTGAAGTATTTTTTGCAGCCTTGCTGTGTCTCTGGAGATGCAGATATACCCTCCATGTCTTTAGTCAGATGTGGTGTTTTGTATTTTCTGTGGTGGACATTTTCTAGTGTTTTAATACTGACCGCATAGTACTCTGTTCTATTCTTTCTATTTAGCTAGTATGGCCTCCTATGCTAAATCCTGATTTCATGTCTGCTTATGTTTTTTTCCCTCTCCTCTCACAGTCAATATTTGTGGGGGGCTATCTGTCCTTTGGGGATTTTCTCTGAGGCAAGATAGGTTTCCTGTTTCTGTCTTTAGGGGTAGTTAGTTTCTTAGGCTGTGTCGAGGGGTCTAGGGAGTGTTAGGTACCCCCACAGCTACTTCTAGTTGCGCTTCTAGGTTCAGGGTTTGCGGTCAGTACAGGGGCCACCTTCTCCAGAGTACGTCTCATGCTGCTCCAAGGCCACCAGATCATAACAAACAACTCCCATTGGAGGTCTGGGGTCACATGCTCAGGTCCTGTAGCAGCTCCTATTGGACCACCAGTAAGGTCCTTGTCTGCTACATCTATAAAAGATTTGCATGGCGTATGGCCATGCGCTAATATCAACCTATGTTTTGAGCCTTGCTAAAGTGTGGTCATGTTTGCATGAGGTCAGGGTTGGCTGAAATAAGCCCCTAGAATACCGGCACCTCCAGTGAGGAGTTTTGTGTGTTTGGATTCAGGTGTTGGCTGAAATAAGCTCGCAGAATACCGGCACCTCCAGTGAGGAGTTGTTTGTGTGCTATGCTGACTGCATGACCACAGTTTTGCTCTGTTTGGTAGCTGTGTTCCTCTGTGAGGTTAACAGGGCACAGCGTTTCCCTATCCTAGCGATTCTGTGAAGTAACAGAGTTCGCTAATACCACAATATAGCGCCGCCATTTGCCAGCAGTAGGTTCCTCACCTGCATGGTGGACTTCAGGTTGCGAACGCACCTATTATTTCATATATTGATACTCGGTGCGTGCCGCCAACCCTAACATAATACTAGCGCCAAGATCTGGCTAGTTAATGGTGGATGATCAGCGTCTACTGCAGAACATCCAGCAGCTGGTAGGTTGGCGGCTCTTGAGTGCACAACCTCAGCCGTGGATGTCACCGCAGTCGCTGTACAGGCTGCAAGAGTAGCTGCAGCCAGTTTGTCCACTGACACCCCTGTTCCGACTCTATCTCTCCTCCCGCTGCCAGAAAAATTTTCTGGCGATAGCAAATCTTGTAGGGGTTTCGTGAGCCAGTGCTCTGTACACCTCGAGCTCCTGCTGTACGTTTCCCCATAGAGCGGGCAAAGGTGGGGTTCACTTTGTCTCTCCTGCTGGACAGGGTGTTGGAGTGGGCTACGCTGCTGTGGAAGCATGGCGATCATGTGGTGCAGAGTGCTCCACTGTTCCTGAGTACTCTGAAACAGGTCTTTTTGGGAACTCGAGTCACCCATGATACGGCGCTCCAACTGTTGGCATTGACTCAGGGCAAGTCCTTTGTCAGCAATTTTGCCGTCCACTTCCGCACCTTAGAATCTGAGCTGGAGTGGTCAGATAAAGTCCTCATCCCCATATTTTGGAGGGTTCTGGCTGAACATGTGAAGGATGCTTTGGCCACTAGGGAGAATCCCGCCACACTGGAGGAGCTAATAGCTGTGTCCACTCATATTGACCTCCATTTTAACGAGCGGAGGTTAGAGCGAGCCCAGTGTAGGCGGAGGTTCCTGCTTGCTCCCACCTTTGTCAAACCTTTGGCATCTCCGGTTCGGGCCCCTGAGTCACATGAGGCCATGGGAGTGTCACGAGCGGGATCTAAGTCCTGGACCGCTCTTGCACTCAAGTTCTGTCATGTTGGCCAGCAGTCAGGACATCTTGCCACCAGTTGTTCCCAGTGGTCGTGGGCCTCAGGTTGTGAACGCACCTATTATTTCATATATTTATACCCGGTGCATTCTGCCAACCCTAACAGCATTGACTAATATCCCTGTGCCTAGTTGTGAGGAATAGAAATGTTCTTAGTGGATAAAAAAGTGTTTCCAGGGATGTTGCACCCCTTTCAAACTTATTATTCCCTGTGGAGAATGAAGTTTTGTTCCATAGAACATTTGTATTTTGAGGCCATGGAGTTGGGCAATTATATGACCTTCTGAATCCAGTATTATATACTATGAATAGAGCAACTATAGTGCAACACATAAACGGCAAATCATCCCCTATAGTCAATTTTGTTGGCCATAATACCACAATATTAGGGAACTACCACCAATGGTTATATATATATATATATATATATATATATATATATATATATATATATACATATATATACATATATATATATATATATATATATATATATATATATATATATATATATATATATATATATATAGATATATAGCTCTGGCAAAAATTAAGGGACCACTGCAAAATTTTCAGTTTGTCAGATTTTTCTCTTTATAGGTATTTTTTTGAGTAAAATATAAATTGTTCTTTTAGTCTATAAACTTCCGGCAACATGTCTCCGATTTTCCAAGCAATACATTTTGCATTTCTGAAATGGAAAAAAGGTCAAATTTAAAAAAAAAAAAAAAAACCCAGTGCTTTCAGACCTCAAATAATGCAAAGAAAACAAGTTCATAATCATTTAGAAACAACAACACTAATTTTTAAACTCAGGAAGAATTCAGAAATTAATATTTTGTGGTATTACCATGGTTTTTAATCACAGTTTTTATGCATCTTGGCATGCTTTCCACCAGTCTTTCACATTGCTTCTGGCGCAAAAAATTAAGCAGTTATTCTTTGTTTGATGGCTTGTGACTTTCCATCATCATCATGGTTACATTCCAGAGGTTTTCAAAGGGGTTCAGGTCTGGAGATTGGGCTGCCCATCACAGGGCTTTGATGTGGTAGTCTCTTAATTCTTAATTTTTGCCAGATCTGTATATATACAGTACAGACCAAAGGATTGGACATACCTCATTTAAAAAATTTTCTGTATTTTCATGACTATGAAAATTGTAAATTCACACTAAAGGCATCAAAACTATGAATTAACACATGTGGAATTATATACATAACAAAAAGTGTGAAACAACTGAAAACATTTCTTATATTCTAGATTCTTCAAAGTAGCCACCTTTTGCTTTGATGACTGCTTTGCACACTCTTGGCATTCTCTTGATGAGCTTCAAGAGGTAGTCACCGGAAATGGTTTTCACTTCACAGGTGTTCCCTGTCAGGTTTAATAAATGGAATTTCTTGCCTTATTAATGGGGTTTGGGCCATCAGTTGTGTTGAGCAGAAGTCTGGTGGATATACAACTCATAGTCTTACTAAATATACTGTTAGAAATGTTATTATGGCAAGAAAAAAGCAGCTAAGTAAAGAAAAATGAGTGGCCATCATTACTTTAAGAAATGAAGGTGAGTCAGTCTAAAAAATTGTGAAAACTTTGAAAGTGTCCCCAAGTGCAGTTGCAAAAACCATCAAGCACTACAAAGAAACTGGCTCACATGAGGACCGCCCCAGGAAAGGAAGACCAAAAGTCACCTCTGCTTCTAAAGATAAGTTTATCTGAGTCACCAGCCTCAGAAATCGCAGGTTAACAGCAGCTCAGATTAGAGACCAGGTCAATGCCACTCAGAATTCTAGCAGCAGACACATCACTACAACAACTGTTAAGAGGAGACTTTGTGCAGCAGGCCTTCATGGTAAAATAGCTGCTAGGAAACCACTGCTAAGGACAAGCAACAAGCAGAAGAGACTTGTTTGGGCTAAAGAACACAAGGATTGGACATTAGACCAGTGGAAATCTGGGCTTTGGTCTGATGAGTCCAAATTTGAGATCTTTAGTTCCAATCACCGTGTCTTTATGCGATGCAGAAAAGGTGAACGGATGAACGTTACATGCCTGGCTTCCACCGTGAAGCATGGAGGAGGAAGTGTGATGGTGTGGGTGTGCTTTGCTGTTGACTCTGTTGGGGATTTATTCAAAACCGAAGGCATACTGAACCAGCATGGATTCCACAGCATCTTGCAGTGGCATGCTATTCCATCCGGTTTGCGTTTAGTTGGACCATGATTTATTTTTCAACAGGACAATGACCCCAAACACACCTCCCGGCTGTGTAAGGACTGTTTGACCAAGAAGGAGAGTGATGGGGTGCTACGCCAGATGACCTGGCCTCCACAGTCACCAGACCTGAACCCAATTGAGATGGTTTGGGGTGAGCTGGACCACAGAGTGAAGGCAAAAGGGCCAACAAGTGCTAAGCATTTCTGGGAACTCCTTCAAGATTGTTGGAAGACCATTCCAAGTGACAACCTCTAGAAGTTCATCAAGAGAATGCCAAGAGTGTGCAAAGCATTCATCAAAGCTAAAGGTGGCTACTTTGAAGAACCTAGAATATAAGACATAATTTCAGTTGTTTCACACTTTTTTGTAAAGTATATAATTCCACATGTGTTAATTCATAGTTTTGATGCCTTCAGTGTGAATGTACAATTTTCATAGTCATGAAAATACAGAAAAATCTTTAAATGAGAAGCTGTGTCCAAACTTTTGGTCTGTACTGTATATATAATTGTCTATGGGTCACTTCCGTCTGTTTAGTCTGTCACGGAAATCCGGCTTCACTGATTGGTCGCGGCCGTCTGACCGCGACCAATCAGCGACGGGCACATTCCGGCCGGGAATTCCCCTTCCATACTCCCCTCCAGTCACTGCCCCTCCCTACTGCCCTCCAGTCAGTGCCCCTATAGTGGTTTAGCAGTCCGTTAAGTAGACTGCGTTACACCGCGGCATAACGCAGTGTAACGCAGTCCCTTAACGCTGCTATTAACCCTCTGTAACGAGCTTTTTACTATTGATGTTGCCTACTGTGTTATATTCTATGTGGGCTGTGTTAGATACTACATGGGCTGTGTTATATTCTACATGGGCTGTGTTAAATATTGCATGGCCTGTGTTATAAACTGCATGGGCTGTGAAATATACTATGTGGCTGTGTTATATACTATATGGGCGGTGCTATATACTACATCTCTGTGCTATATACTACGTGGCCTGTGTTATATACTACATGGGCTGTGCTATATACTATGTGGGCTGTGTTATATACTACATGGGCGTTGCTATATACTACGTCTCTGTGCTATATACCACATGGCCTGTTTTATATACTGCATGGGCTGTGTTATATACTGCGTGGGCTGTGTTATATACTGCGCGGCCTATGTTATATACTGCATGGACTGAGTTATATCCTGCGTGGGCTGTGTTATATATTACTATATGTCTCTGTGCTATATAACGTGGCTGGGCAATATACTATGTGGCTGTGTTATATAGTATGTGGGCTGTGTTATATACTACTTGGGCTGTGTTATATACTATGTGGGCTGTGTTAACTACTATGTGGGCTGTGTTTTATATGCTACTGTATGGATTCCGGACTTTCCTGGTGTCTGTTCGCCCTGATCCAAGATGGAGTCTTGGATCTTACCCTGTCATGGAACCTCCTGTCTGTCTTGACTATTTAAGTCCAGGTCTTCTGTTCACATGTGCTTGAGTATTTTGTGCTGCTGGCTCCTGAGCATCTGCCTGTTTTCTGGCTAACTCCCTTCTTCTGCTGCTCTCTACTCGGTGGTCTGCTTCACCCCATTCAGCTACCTCTCCCCTCTGGAACTGCTGCGACTTGCAGCACACCAGTGGAAGGATTTCCTTTGTGTACAAAACTTTTCCCAGTATTGTGCCTCTTTGCACAACCACACCAGATGAGCAAGATTCAAGCTGTGCTTTTCTCTCCAAGAAAGATGTACTCATCTACTACGCTTAGATAGCGCTCTCCCTCTTTCTCCCCTCGTCCTCTCTTTTCCAGGACGTCATTCACATGACGCATTGTTTTCAGATCATTAGACAGTTGTTTTGAGGAGCCCATGATGCTACTCTTCAGAGGAGATTCAAACAGGAGAACAACTTGCAAGTGGCCACTTTAAGTAGCTTTTCTCATGATTGCATACACCTGGCTATGAAGTTCAAAACTCAATGAGGTTAGAAAACAAAAAAAGTGCTTTAGTCACTAAGTCAGTAAAAAGTAGGTAGGAGTATTTAAAACAAGAAAATGATAAGGGTGCCCATACTTATGCACCTGTCAAATTTTGTTTGAATGCAGATTGCACATTTTCTGTTGGTACAATAAACCTCATTTCAAGGCAGAAACATTACAGTGTCCAACAGTTATTAGATATATGAAACTGAAATAGCTGTTGCAAATTTTTTTTTTTTTTATAAAACATTAAGCTTAACCCCTTCACCCCCGGAGCTTTTTCCATTTTTTCGTTTTCGTTTTTCGCTCCCCTCCTTCCCAGAGCCATAACTTTTTTATTTTTCCGTCAATATGGCCATGTGAGGGCTTATTTTTTGCGAGATGAGTTGCAATTTTGAAAGATATCATTGGTTTTACCATGCCGTGTAACAGAAAACAGGAAAAAAATTCCAAGTGTGATGAAATTGCAAAAAAAGTGCAATATCACACTTGTTTTTTGTTTGGATTTTTTGCTAGGTTCACTAAATGCTAAAACTGACCTGCCATTATGATTCTCCAGGTGATTGCGAGTTCATAGACACCAAACATGTCTAGGTTATTTTTTATCTAAGTGGTGAAAACAAATTCCAAAGTTTGCTAAAAAAAAAGAAAAAAAATTGCGCGATTTTCTGATACCCGTAGCGTCTCCAATTTTCGTGATCTGGGGTCAGGTGAGGGCTTATTTTTTGCGTGCCGAGCTGACGTTTTTAATGACACCATTTTGGTGCAGATAAATTCTTTTGATCGCCCGTTATTGCATTTCAATTCAATGTTGCGGCAACCAAAAAAACGTAATTTTGGCGTTTTGATTTTTTTTTCGCTATGCCATTTAGAGATCAGGTTAATCCTTTGTTTTTATTGATAGATTGGGTGATTCTGAATGCGGCGATACCAAATATTTGTATTTTTCATTTTTTTCTTGTTTTATTTTGATTGGCGCGAAAGGGGGGTGATTTGAACTTGTATATATTTTTTATTTTTTTTATATTTTTAAACACTTTTTTTTTTTTATTTTGGCATGCTTCAATAGCCTCCACAGGAGGCTGGAAGCATGCACTACACGATCGGCTTTGCTACATAGAGGTGAAGTACAGATCACCTCTATGTAGCAGAAAGGCAGGTGTACTTTGAACGCCGACCACAGGGTGGTGATCAAAGCAAACCGCCATCAACAACCATAGAGGCCTCAAGGAGACCTCTGGTTGTTATGGCAATGCACCACTGACCCCCGATCATGTGACGGGGGTCAGCGGTGCGAGCACCCCCGGCCGCGCGGCCGGGAGCGCTAGTTAAATGCCGCTGTCAGCGCTTGACGGCGGCATTTAACTAGTTAATGGGCGCAATTCTGCTCACGCTCATTGCGCGCACATGTCAGCTGTACAAAATAGCTGACATATCGCGGCTTTGAGGTGGGTTCACCGCCGGAGCCCACCTCAAAGCGGGGGATCTGCCAGCTGACATACTATTCCGTCAGCTGGCAGAAAGGGGTTAAGATTAATAGGGGTGCCCAAACTTTTTCATATAACTGTATATATATATATATATATATATATATATATATGTATATATATATATATATATATATATATATATAGCAGAGTATTTAAGGCAACCAAATTTTTAAGGTATTTAGCAGCAATTTCCATGATTCACAAAAGTACAACAGTGATATGATCATGATATACATAACAGTTTGATGGAACATGATTTCATAAAGTGATAAAGTACAATACAGTGTTATCACATTAAATGCAATTGCAGCAATAAACAAAAAATTATAATTGATCATCAGGACCAGCTGTGCTCAGTTAATTACAGCACATGACTCTCCCCCTCAAAACATAAATATCGCGCGGAAACAAGTGTCTCATTAGTATAATGCGCATGTCAGGAAGAGAATCCAGGTTGAGATGATCACTTCCAGTATTGAGCAGTCGGTCCCGGAATTCTTGAGTGCCATCTTGGCGCAGGGAAGGTGATCAAATGCACACGCATAAATGGCACCTTATAAATGACCTATGGTGTGCTGCTTCAACTTTTTTATTTATCTGGAAGAACTGCTTAGTACCTATGAGGCTTTGTGCCCTATAATCAGTTGTGCTGTTTTTTTACTATTTTATATATACATATATATATATATATATTTACAGGTGCTCTCACAAAATTAGAATATCATCAAAAAGTAAAGTTAATTTCTTTCAGTTCTTCAATCAAAATTGAAACTCATATATTATATAGGGTCATTACAAATAGAGTGATCTATTCCACGTGTTTATTTCTGTTAATGCTGATGATTATGGCTTACAGCCATTTAAAACCCAGAAGTGATTTTCTCAGTAAGTTAGAATAATTAACAAAAATACCTGTAAAGGTTTCCTAAGCATTTAAAAATGTCCCTCAGTCTGTTTCAGTAGGCTCTACAATCATGGGGAAGACTGCTGACTTGACAGATGTCCAGAAGGTAGTCATTGACACTCCACAAGGAAAGTACATTTTGCATTTCTTTGGGAAATCAAGGTCCCAGAGTCTGGAGGAAGAGTGGAGAGGCACACAATCCAAGCCACTTGAGGTCTAGTGTGAAGTTTCCACAATCAGTGATGATTTGGGGAGCCAAGTCATCTGCTGGTGTAGGTCCACTGTGTTTTAACAAGACAAAAGTCAGTGCAGCCATCTACCAGGAAATTGTAGAGCACTTCATTCTTCCCTCTGCCGACAAGCTTTTTAGAGATGTAAATGTCATTCTCCAGTAGGACTTGTCACCTGTCCACACTGCCAAAAGTCGCAATACCTGGTTTAAAAACAACAGTATCACTGTGCTTGATTGGCCAGCAAACTCGCCTGACCTTAACCCCATGGAGAATCTATGGGGTATTGTTAAGAGGAAGATGAGAGACACCAGACCCAACAATGCAAATGAGCTGAAGTCTGCTATCAAAGCAACCTGGGCTTCCATAACACTTCAGCAGTGCTACAGGCTGATCGCTTCCATGCCAAGCCGCATTGATGCAGTAATTGATGCAAAAAGGAGCCCCAACCAAGTATTGAGTGCATTTCGTACAAACATTTCAGTAGGCCAACATTTCGGATTTTAAAATAATTTTTCAAGCTTGTGTTATAAAGTATTCTAATTTACTGAGATAAGCACTGTTTGGTTTTCATTGACTGTAAGCCATAATCAGCCACATTAACAGAAATAAACACTTGAAATAGTTCACTCTGTTTGTAATGACTCTATATAATATATGACTTTCACTTTTTGTATTGAAGAACTGAAATAAATTAACTTTTTGATGATATTCTCATTTTGTGAGAATACTGTATATATATATATATATATATATATATATATATATATACTAGATGGTGGCCCGATTCTAACTCATGGGGTATTCTAGAATATGCATGTCCACGTAGCATATTGCCCAGCCACGTAGTATATTGCCCGGTCACGTAGTATATTGCCCAGTCACGCAGTACATTGCCCAGCGACGTAGTATATTGCCCAGCAATGTAGTATATTGCCCAGCCACGTAGTATATTGCCCAGCCACATAGTATATTGCCCAGCCACATAGTATATTGCCCAGCCACATAGTATATTGCCCAGTCACGCAGTATATTGCCCAGCCACGTAGTATATTGCCCAGCCACGTAGTATAATGCCCAGTTACGTAGTATACAGCACAGAGCCACGTAGTATATTGCCCAGCCATGTAGTATATTGGCCAGTCATGTAGTATATTGCCCAGCCACGTATGTCACAGGTTAAAAAATAAAAAATAAACATATAATAACCTTCCAAGGGAGCCCTTGTAGTCATGTCGCCTATGTTCGGTGCACTCGGCAGCTTCCGGTCCCAGGGTTGGTAGCGCAGGACCCGTGATGACGTCGCGGTCACAAGACCGTGACGTCATGGTAGGTCCTTGTCTCATACCATCCTTAGTTGCCACCTGAACTTGCCGTTTGCATGGAGCGGTTGCCAGAGCGTCGCGATGAGCGGGAAAGGCGGCGAAAGGTGAATATATGATTTTTTTTTTAATTATTATTTTTAACATTAGATCTTTTTTGCCGCATAGGCAGCATCAGTAGTTAAAAGTTGGAGACACACAGGGTTAATAGCAGCGGTAACGGAGTGCGTTACCCGTGGCATAACGCAGTCTGTTACCGGCGGCATTAACTCTGTGTGAGCAGTGACCGGAGGGGAGTATGGAGCGGGCGCCGGGCAGTGACTGCGGGGAGTAAGGAGCGGCCATTTTTCCGCCGGACTGTGCTCGTCACTGATTGGTTGTGGCTGTTTTGCCGCGACCAATCAGCGACTTGGATCTCCATGACAGACAGAGGCCGCGACCAATGAATATCCATGACAGACAGAAGGACAGACAGAAAGATGGAAGTGACCTTTAGACAATTATATAGTAGACTAGATGGTTGCCCGATTCTAACACATCGGGTATTCTAGAATATGCATGTCCTCATAGTATATTGCCCAGCCATGTAGTATATTGCCCAGCCATGTTGTATATTGCCCAGTCACGTACTATATTGCCCAGCTATGTAGCATATTGACCAGTCACGTAGTATATTGCCCAGTCACGTAGTATATTGCCCAGTCACGTAGTATAATGCCCAGTCACGTAGTATATTGCCCAGCCATGTAGTATATTGCCCAGTGACGTAGTATACAGCACAGAGCATATTGCCCAGCCACGTAGTATATTGCCCAGTTACGTAGTATATTTCCCAGTTACATAGTATATTGCCCAGCGACGTAGTATACAGCACAGAGCCACGTAGTATATTGCACAGCCCACGTAGTATATTGACCAGCTACGTAGTATATTGCCCAGTCACTAGTATATTGCTCAGCCACGTAGTATATTGCCCAGTTACGTAGTATATTGCCCAGTGACGTAGTATACAGCACAGAGCCACGTAGTATATTGCACAGCGACGTAGTATACAGCACAGAGCCATGTAGTATATTGCCCAGTTAGGTAGTATATTGCCCAGCCACATATGTCACAGGTTAAAAAAAAATAAACATTCCGATCCGAGGGCCCCTTGTAGTTCTGTCGCCAGCTTCCGGTCCCAGGGTGTGATGAATTCACGGTCACATGACCGTGATATCATGGCAGGTCCTTCTCGCATAGGCGCAGAGGACTTGTGATGACGTCGCGGTCACATGACAGTGATGTCATGGAAGGTCCTTCTCGTGCAGGCACGCAGGACCTGTGATGACGTCGCGGTCATATGACCGTGACGTCATGGAAGGTCCTTCTCACGCAGGCACGCAGGACATGTGATGACATCATGGTCATATGACCATGACGTCATGAAAGGTCCTTCTTACGCAGGCGCACAGGACCTGTGATGACATCGTGGTCACATGACCGTGATGTTATGGAAGGTCCTTCTCGTGCAGGCGCGCAGGACCTGTGATGACGTCGCGGTCACATGACCGTGACGTCATGGAAGGTCCTTGTCGCATAGCATCCTTAGCACCGGAACGTCGCGAAGAGCGGGAAAGGCGGCGGAGGGTGAGTATATGATGATTTTTTATTTTTTTAATTATATTTAACATTAGATCTTTTTACTATTGATGCTGCATAGGCAGCATCAATAGTGAAAACTTGGTCACACAGGGTTAATAGCGGCGGTAATGGAGTGAGTTACCCGCGGCATAACGTGGTCCGTTACCGCCGGCATTAGCCCTGTGTGAGTGGTGACTGCGGGGAGTGTTGTGAATTCTGTGGCAGAGCTCCCTCCTGTGGTCACAAGTGGTACTTCGGCTGATTCTCTCTGTGAGCTTCCGTTGGTGGAGGGAAGTGGTACTGCGGCTTCTGAGTTTCCTCCCTCAGGTGATGTGGTGAGGTCGTTAGGTGCTGCTCTACTTAACTCCACCTAGTGCTTTGATCCTGACTTCCTATCAATGTTGCAGTATTGGACTTGTTTTCCTCCTGGATCGTTCCTGTGGCCTGCTGCTCTGCATAGCTAAGTTTTCCTTTGCTATTTTGTTTGCTTTTCTTCTGTCCAGCTTATCTATTTGTTTGCTGGAAGCTCTGGGATGCAGAGGGTGTACCTCCGTGCCGTTAGTTCGGTACGGAGGGTCTTTTTGCCCCCTTTGCGTGGTTTTTAGGGTTTTGTGTTGACCGCAAAGTTACCTTTCCTATCCTCGCTCTGTTCAGAAAGTCGGGCCTCACTTTGCTAAATCTATTTCATCTCTACGTTTGTCTTTTCATCTTAACTCACAGTCATTATATGTGGGGGGCTGCCTTTTCCTTTGGGGTATTTCTCTGAGGCAAGGTAGGCTTATTTTCTATCTTCAGGCTAGCTAGTTTCTCAGGCTGTGCCGAGTTGCATAGGTAGCATTAGGCGCAATCCACGGCTGCCTCTAGTGTTGTTGGAGAGGATCAGGGATTGCGGTTAACAGAGTTCCCACGTCTCAGAGCTCGTTCTATGTTTTTGGATTATTGTCAGATCACTGTGTGTGCTCTGACCTCTATGTTCACTGTGGTACTGTATTGCCTAATCATAACAGTACAGGAAGCCAAAAGTACTAATG
Source organism: Ranitomeya imitator (assembly GCF_032444005.1). Taxonomy (NCBI): domain Eukaryota; kingdom Metazoa; phylum Chordata; class Amphibia; order Anura; family Dendrobatidae; genus Ranitomeya; species Ranitomeya imitator. Next base: position 268,367,137 of record NC_091287.1, on the reverse strand, counting down.
ATTCTCAATAGAGGGAAAAAAGAAGTTCTGAGACCATTTCTTTTTCTCTGCACTGTGTTTTGCCTTTTTTTTCCCCTAGACATTTGGGTGGTTCAGGACACAGGTGTAGCAATGGACATTACAAGTCTGTCTTCATGTGTGGATCAGCTCTCGGCAAGAGTACAAAAGATTCAAGACACTATTGATCAGAAATCTATGTTAGAACCAAGAATTCCTATTCCTGATTTGTTTTTTGGTGATAGAACTAAGTTTCTGAGTTTCAAAAATAATTGTAAGCTATTTCTGGCCTTGAAACCTCGCTCCTCTGGTGATCCAGTTCAACAGGTTTTGATCATTATTTCTTTTTTGCGTGGCGACCCTCAGGACTGGGCATTTTCTCTTGCGCCAGGAGATCCTGCATTAAGTAATATCGATGCGTTTTTCCTGGCGCTCGGATTGCTGTACGATGAACCTAATTCAGAGGATCAGGCAGAAAGAAATTTGCTGGCTCTTTGTCAGGGTCAGGATGAGATAGAGTTATATTGTCAGAAATTTAGAAAGTGGTCCGTGCTCACTCTATGGAATGAATCTGCGCTGGCAGCTATGTTCAGAAAGGGTCTCTCTGAAGTCCTTAAGGATGTCATGGTGGGATTTCCTATGCCTGCTGGTTTGAATAAGTCTATGTCTTTGGCCATTCAGATTGGTCGACGCTTGCGTGAGCGTAAATCTGTGCACCATTTGGCGGTATTACCTGAGCTTAAACCTGAGCCTATGCAGTGCGATAGGACTTTGACCAGAGTTGAACGGCAAGAACACAGACGTCTGAATGGGCTGTGTTTCTACTGTGGTGATTCCACTCATGCTATCTCTGATTGTCCGAAGCGCACTAAGCGGTTCGCTAGGTTTGCCACCATTGGTACAGTACAGTCAAAATTTCTTCTGTCCGTTACCTTGATCTGCTCTTTGTCATCGTATTCTGTCATGGCATTTGTGGATTCAGGCGCTGCCCTGAATTTGATGGACTTGGAGTATGCTAAGCGTTGTGGGTTTTTCTTGGAGCCCTTGCAGTGTCCTATTCCATTAAGAGGAATTGATGCTACGCCTTTGGCCAAGAATAAGCCTCAGTACTGGACCCAGCTGACCATGTGCATGGCTCCTGCACATCAGGAGGTTATTCGCTTTCTGGTGTTGCATAATCTGCATGATGTGGTCGTGTTGGGGTTGCCATGGCTACAAGTCCATAATCCAGTATTAGATTGGAAATCCATGTCGGTGTTCAGCTGGGGTTGTCAGGGGGTACATGGTGATGTTCCATTTCTGTCAATTTCGTCATCCACCCCTTCTGAGGTTCCAGAGTTCTTGTCTGATTACCGGGATGTATTTGATGAGCCCAAGTCCAATGCCCTACCTCTGCATAGGGATTGTGATTGTGCTATCAATTTGATTCCTGGTGGTAAGTTCCCAAAAGGCCGATTGTTTAATTTATCTGTGCCTGAGCACGCCGCTATGCGCAGTTATGTGAAGGAGTCCCTGGAGAAGGGGCATATTCGCCCGTCATCGTCGCCATTTGGAGCAGGGTTCTTTTTTGTAGCCAAGAAGGATGGTTCGCTGAGACCTTGTATAGATTACCGCCTTCTAAATAAGATCACGGTTAAATTTCAGTACCCCTTGCCGTTGTTATCTGATTTGTTTGCTCGGATTAAGGGGGCTAGTTGGTTCACCAAGATAGATCTTCGTGGTGCGTATTATCTTGTGCGAATTAAGCGAGGCGATGAATGGAAAACTGCATTTAATACGCCCGAGGGTCATTTTGAGTATCTAGTAATGCCATTCGGACTTGCCAATGCTCCATCAGTGTTTCAGTCCTTTATGCATGACATCTTCCGAGAGTACCTGGATAAATTCCTGATTGTGTACTTGGATGACATTTCGATCTTCTCGGATGATTGGGAGTCTCATGTGAAGCAGGTCAGAACGGTTTTTCAGGTCCTGCGTGCTAATTCTTTGTTTGTGAAGTGATCAAAGTGTCTCTTTGGTGTGCAGAAGGTTTCATTTTTGGGGTTCATCTTTTCCCCTTCTACTATCGAGATGGATCCTGTTAAGGTCCAAGCCATCCATGATTGGACTCAGCCAACATCTCTGAAAAGTCTGCAAAAGTTCCTGGGCTTTGCTAATTTTTATCGTCGCTTCATCTGCAATTTTTCTAGTATTGCTAAACCATTGACCGATTTGACCAAGAAGGGTGCTGATGTGGTCAATTGGTCTTCTGCTGCTGTGGAAGCTTTTCAAGAGTTGAAGCGTCGTTTTTCTTCTGCCCCTGTGTTGTGTCAACCAGATGTTTCGCTTCCGTTCCAGGTCGAGGTTGATGCTTCTGAGATTGGAGCAGGGGCTGTTTTGTCGCAGAGAGGTTCTGATTGCTCAGTGATGAAACCGTGCGCCTTCTTTTCCAGGAAGTTTTCGCCTGCTGAGTGAAATTATGATGTGGGCAACCGAGAGTTGCTGGCCATGAAGTGGGCATTCGAGGAGTGGCGTCATTGGCTTGAAGGAGCTAAGCATCGCGTGGTGGTATTGACTGATCATAAGAACTTGACTTATCTCGAGTCTGCCAAGCGGTTGAATCCTAGACAGGCTCGTTGGTCGCTGTTTTTTGCCCGTTTTGACTTTGTGATTTCGTACCTTCCGGGCTCTAAAAATGTGAAGGCGGATGCTCTGTCTAGGAGTTTTGTGCCCGACTCTCCGGGTTTGTCTGAGCCGGCGGGTATCCTCAAGGAAGGAGTAATTGTGTCTGCCATCTCCCCTGATTTGCGGCGAGTGCTGCAAAAATTTCAGGCTAATAAACCTGATCGTTGTCCAGCGGAGAAACTGTTTGTCCCTGATAGGTGGACGAATAAAGTTAGCTCTGAGGTTCATTGTTCGGTCTTGGCTGGTCATCCTGGAATCTTTGGTACCAGAGAGTTAGTGGCTAGATCCCTTTGGTGGCCATCTCTGTCGCGGGATGTGTGTACTTTTGTGCAGTCCTGTGGGATTTGTGCTCGGGCTAAGCCCTGCTGTTCTCGTGCCAGTGGGTTGCTTTTGCCCTTGCCAGTCCCGAAGAGGCCTTGGACACATATCTCTATGGATTTTTTTTCAGATCTTCCCGTTTCTCAAAAGATGTCAGTCATTTGGGTGGTCTGTGATCGCTTTTCTAAGATGGTCCATTTGGTACCCTTGTCTAAATTGCCTTCCTCCTCTGATTTGGTGCCATTGTTCTTCCAGCATGTGGTTCGTTTACATGGCATTCCAGAGAATATCGTTTCTGACAGAGGTTCCCAGTTTGTTTCGAGGTTTTGGCGAGCTTTTTGTGGTAGGATGGGCATTGACTTGTCTTTTTCCTCGGCTTTCCATCCTCAGACTAATGGCCAGACCGAACGAACCAATCAGACCTTGGAAACATATCTGAGATGTTTTGTTTCTGCTGATCAGGATGACTGGGTGTCCTTTTTGCCTTTGGCTGAGTTCGCCCTTAATAATCGGGCCAGCTCGGCTACTTTGGTTTCGCCATTTTTCTGCAACTCTGGGTTCCATCCTCGTTTCTCGTCAGGACAGGTTGAGTCTTCGGACTGTCCTGGTGTGGATACTGTGGGGGACAGGTTGCAGCAGATTTAGACTCAGGTAGTGTACAATTTGACCTTGTCCCAGGAGAAGGCTCAACGTTTTGCTAATCGCAGACGCTGTGTGGGTCCCCGACTTCGTGTTGGGGATCTGGTTTGGTTATCTTCTCGTCATATTCCTATGAAGGTTTCCTCTCCTAAGTTTAAACCTCGTTTCATTGGTCCGTATAGGATTTCTGAGGTTCTTAATCCTGTGTCTTTTCGTCTGACCCTTCCAGATTCTTTTTCCATACATAACGTATTCCATAGGTCATTGTTGCGGAGATACGTGGCACCTATGGTTCCATCTGTTGACCCTCCTGCCCCGGTTTTGGTGGAGGGGGAGTTGGAGTATATTGTGGAGAAGATTTTGGATTCTCGTGTTTCAAGACGGAAACTCCAGTATCTGGTTAAGTGGAAGGGTTATGCTCAGGAAGATAATTCCTGGGTCTTTGCCTCTGATGTCCATGCTCCCGCTCTTGTTCGTGCCTTTCATGTTGCTCATCCTGGTCGGCCTGGGGGCTCTGGTGAGGGTTCGGTGACCCCTCCTCAAGGGTGGGGGTACTGTTGTGAATTCTGTGGCAGAGCTCCCTCCTGTGGTCACAAGTGGTACTTCGGCTGATTCTCTCTGTGAGCTTCCATTGGTGGATGGAAGTGGTACTGCGGCTTCTGAGTTTCCTCCCTCAGGTGATGTGGTGAGGTCGTTAGGTGCTGCTCTACTTAACTCCACCTAGTGCTTTGATCCTGACTTCCTATCAATGTTGCAGTATTGGACTTGTTTTCCTCCTGGATCGTTCCTGTGGCCTGCTGCTCTGCATAGCTAAGTTTTCCTTTGCTATTTTGTTTGCTTTTCTTCTGTCCAGCTTATCTATTTGTTTGCTGGAAGCTCTGGGACGCAGAGGGTGTACCTCCGTGCCGTTAGTTCGGTACGGAGGGTCTTTTTGCCCCCTTTGCGTGGTTTTTAGGGTTTTGTGTTGACCGCAAAGTTACCTTTCCTATCCTCGCTCTGTTCAGAAAGTCGGGCCTCACTTTGCTAAATCTATTTCATCTCTACGTTTGTCTTTTCATCTTAACTCACAGTCATTATATGTGGGGGGCTGCCTTTTCCTTTGGGGTATTTCTCTGAGGCAAGGTAGGCTTATTTTCTATCTTCAGGCTAGCTAGTTTCTCAGGCTGTGCCGAGTTGCATAGGTAGCGTTAGGCGCAATCCACGGCTGCCTCTAGTGTTGTTGGAGAGGATCAGGGATTGCGGTCAACAGAGTTCCCACATCTCAGAGCTCGTTCTATGTTTTTGGATTATTGTCAGATCACTGTTTGTGCTCTGACCTCTATGTTCACTGTGGTACTGAATTGCCTAATCATAACAGGGGAGTATGGAGCGGGCACCGGGCACCTGACTGCAGGGGAGTAGGGAGGGACTAATCGCAGACAGACAGCTGGCGAGACCAATCAGCGACTTGGATTCCATGAAAGACAGAGGCCGTGACCATCTGTGACAGAAAGACAGACAGACAGACAGGAAGACGGAAGTGACCCTTAGACAATTATATAGTAGATATATGCATTAGACATATATATGCATTAGACATGTTTTATAAAGATATGTCTGCACATTTTTGGCAAATCTGCCAATTTGCAATTCAAATGTTACAATTGAATTAAATCTTTGTATATTCACAGCTAAACTAATAAATTCTGCTTCATCTTTTAGCGTAATTACTGATATTCTGTCATAAAAAGCAAACTATTTTGCACCTGAAATTAGTTTTTCTCTGCTTTCACAGCATTGTCTTAACATGATCCTTCCAGCTGAGTACCATCTGTTAGTTCATAAGCAATGTACTTAACATGCATTCCTATTCTTAACTGCCTTTGCTTGGAAGGTAAAGGTTTTAACATCCACTTCGAAACACATTTGTAGTTTATATGCACAGTGTAGAAGACTTATATAAGATGTAATTGGACAATTCAGTGAATGAGGTCCTGAAAGGAAAGCAATGAAGCTTTGACAAAAATTTTGTAAAAATTATTTTTTACTTTTTATTTAATTATAAACCATAAAAAGATTTTTAAAAATTGCAGAGCGAGTGTCCCAGAACAAATAATATAATCAATTAGTTTATTACTAACATCTAATACAAAACCTTTGCAAAGCACCTTATTGACATAGACAATTTGTTTGTGTGTTTTATTTTTCCTCTCTTTCTCAAAGGGTCATAATTATTATTTTTTTGTTATTTGTGGCAAAAATTTTACTTTTGAAAGACACTATTCACTCTACAATATTATTTACAGAAAAATGGCCAAAAATCCAAGTGACGGGAAATGTAAAAAAATGCAGCCTAATCACTGTTTTTATTACCTTAACCCCTTTACCCCCAAGAGTGGTTTGCAGGTTAATTTATACAATTCTGACCACTGTCTCTTTATGAGGTTATAACTCTGGAACGCTTTTAATGGATCCTCGTGATTCTGACACTGTTTTCTTGTGACATATTGTACTTGAAGATTTCTTTGATATTACCTGTATTTATTTGTGAAAAAAATGGAAATTTGCCAAAAATTTTGAAAATTTCGCAATTTTCCAAATTTGAATTTTCATGCCCTTAAATCACAGAGATATGTTACACAAAATACTTAATAAGAAACATTTCCCACATGTCTACTTTAGATCAGCACAATTTTGGAACAAAAATTTATTTTGCTAGTGAGTTATAAGAGTTAAAATTGACCAGCGTTTTCTCATTTTTACAATACCATTTTTTTGAGGGACCACATCACATTTGAAGTCACTTTGAGGGTCTATTTGATAGAAAATACAAAAAGTGACACCATTCTAAAAACTGCACCCCTCACGGTGCTCAAATCCACATTTAAGAAGTTTATTAACCCTTCAGGTGCTTCACAGGAATTTTTTGAATGTTAAAAAAAATGAAAATTTAATTTTTTTTCATAAAAATATTATTTCAGATCCAATTTGTTTTATTTTACCAAGGGTAATTGGAGAAATTGGACCTCAAAACTTGTTATACAATTTGTCCTGAGTATGCTGGTACCCCATATGTGGGGGTAAATCACTGTTTTGGCACATGGCAGAGCTCGGAAGGGAAGGAGCGCCATTTGACTTTTCAATGCAAAATTGGCTGGAATCGTGATTGGACGCCATGTCACTTTTGAAGAGCCCCTGAGGTGCCTAAACAGTGGAAACCCCCCTTAAGTGAAACCATTTTGGAAAGTAGACCCCCTAAGGAACTTATCTACATGTGTGTTGAGCACTTTGAACTCCCAAGTGCTTCACAGAAGTTTATAATGTAGAGCCGTAAAAATAAAAAATCATATTTTTTCACAAAAATGACCTTTTTGCCACAAGGGAAAAGGAGAAATTGGACCTCAAACATTGCTGTGCAATTTTTCTGAGTACACTAATACCCCATGTAATGTAGAGCCGTAAAAATAAAAAATCATATTTGTTTTCACAAAAATGATATTTTCACCCCCAATTTTTTATTTTCCCAAGGGTAACAGGAGAAAGTCGACCCCAAAAGTTGTTGTACAATTTGTCCTGAGTACACTGATACCCAATATGTGGGGGTAAACCAATGTTTGGGTGCATGGCAGAGCTTGGAAGGGAAGGAGCATTGTTTGACTTTTTCAACGCAGAAATGGCTGGTATTGATATTAGACGCCATGTCGTGTTTGGATAGCCCCTGATGTGCCTAAACAGTGGAAAACCCGCACAAGCGACCCCATTTTGGAAACTAGACCACCAAAGGAACTTACTTAGATGTGTGGTGTGCACTTTGCTTTAGGTGTCGAGTTCCAGCCGCTGCACTGGCGGAATTTCAAACCATGTCTGCTGTGGTCTCCCATTCTTCTCCAGCCGCAGTGGAGCCTGCTCAGAGGAGACATCGGTCCCAGCGTCTGACTCATGCTGATGTTGTGTGACTGGTTACTGCTGCCTTTCCAGGCTCTGCCTTTGTAGCCAGTACTGATCAGCAGCAAGCAGGTCTTTCTGGGACTAAGTGCCGCTATTCTCATACTGAGCTTGCCCATGGGACAACCTCCCATTGGAGGACGGGGATCACATGTTCAGGTCCTGTTGTGGTTCCTATTGGACCATCTGGAAGGTACCGGTCTGCTACTGCTATAAAAGGTTTGCATGGCCGCTCAGCCATGCACTAGTGTATGCTTACTAACGTGTGTTTGTAGATGAATATCTGTCGATGGATGAAAGCTCCTTAATCATTCCCATTCCTTGTGTTGATGACTTCTGGTGAATGGTGGAAGCTACCTAGCGCCCGACAGTGCTAAACTGCACACTCAGCACACGTTACAGTGTCTTTTCGCAGTGCCCGCCAGTGCAGTGCTGTGCGCTATCAGAACACTTTCCTGACAACAGGTCAGTGTAGGGTGGGAATTCCCGCTTGGACTCAGCATCTGACTCAAGGCATTCTCAGGCGCGGGCTCAAAAGCCACCGAGGGTCAGAGCGAGTCCAATTACCAGTTTAGTGGTGGTGATTCATAGGGCTCCCACTAGTGTCTTTCAGCTGCACTGTTGTGAATTCTGTTATCGAACTCCCTCCTGTGGTCATGAATGGTACTTCGGCGAGTTCTGTCCATGGACTCCCTCTGGTGGCTGTGAGAGGAGCTGCTGCTTCTGAGGTTCCTTCCACAGGTGACGTAGTTTATTCTTTGGCTGGCTGTTCTATTTAACTCCACTCAGATTGTTACTCCATGCCAGCTGTCAATGTTCTTGTACTGGTTCAGTTCGCCCTTGGATCTTTCTGGTTACCTGTCTACTCCAGCAGAAGCTAAGTCCCTGCTGGTTGTTTGTTTGTTCGTTGTTTCCCTGTCCAGCTGGCTATCATGATCTTGCCCTGCTAGCTGGAAGCTCTGGGATGCAGAGTGGCACCTCCGCACCGTGAGTCGGTGCGGAGGTCTTTTTGCACACTCTGCGTGGTCTTTTTGTAGGGTTTTGTGCTGACCGCAAAGATACCTTTCCTATCCTCAGTCTGTTTAGTAAGTCTGGCCTCCCTTTGCTAAAACCTGTTTCAATTCTGTGTTTGTGACTTTCATCTTGTCTCACAGTCAATATATGTGGGGGGCTGCCTTTTCCTTTGGGGAATTTCTCTGAGGCAAGGTAGGCTTTATTTTCTATCTTTAGGGCTAGATAGCTCTTAGGCTGTGAAGAGGCGTCTAGGTCGTGTTAGGTACGCTCCACGGCTATTTCTAGTTGTGTGATAGGATTAGGGGTTGCGGTCGGCAGAGCTCCCACTTCCCAGAGCTTGTCCTGTGTGAGTTTAACCATAAGGTCGTTCCGGGTGCTCCTAACCACCAGGTCATAACACTGCACCCTGTGACTTCTAACAGGGCGCAGAGTATATTGGCTTCCATTTATACTGGGTGAGGTCTAAACCCACGTGTGATCAAGTGCCCATCCGCCATTACTCAGCAGCAGATGTCACCTCTGCACGGTGGACCCCAGACTTCAAACGCACCTCATATTCTCTATTATCATTATTTGGTGCATTCTGCTAGTCCTAACATTACACTAGCACTAGGGTCTGGCTAGTAATGGCGGACGAACAGTGATTACAATGGTAAATCCAGCAGCTGGAGGGTAGATTGGCGGCTCTTGAGCGCACAACCTCGTCTGTGGATGTTACCTCAGTCACTGTTTAGGCTGCTAGCGTGGCTGCAGCCAGTTTGTCCACTGCCACTCCTGCTCCAACATTATTTCGTCTCCCATTACCGGACAAGTTTGCTGGAGACGGTAAGCTGTGTCGGAGATTTGTGAGCCAGTGCACTATACATCTTGAGCTCCTGGCTGCACGTTTTCCCACGGAATGGGCTAGAGTGGCATTTATCATATCCCTTCTGTCGGGCAGGGCGTTAATGTGGGCAATGCCGCTGTAGGAGCGTGACAATCATGTGGTGCAGAGTGCTCCAAGGTTCCTGGACACTCTGAAACAGAACTTTATTGGACCTCACGTCACCCATGATTCGGTGCTTCAACTATTGGCATAGACACAGGGTTTGTTCTTGGTCAGCCTTTTTGCTGTCCACTTCGGACAATAGCATCTGAGCTGGAGTGGCTGGATAAAGTCTTGATTCCAGTGTTTTGGAGAGGACTGGTTGACCATGTAAATGACGCCTTGGCCACTAGGGAGATTCCCACTACACTGGAGCAGTTAATAGCTTTATCCTCTCGCATAGACCTCCATTTTAACAAGCGAGGGTTGGAGCGAGTCCAGTGTAGAAAGAGGTTTAGGTTGGCGCCTACCTTTGCCAAACCTCTGGAGTCACCTGTCCAGGCATCCGAGCCCTATGAGGCCATGGAGGTTTCTCGAGAAGGTCCTAAGTCTCGAGCTGCTCAAACACCGTTGGTCTGTAGTGTCTGCCTGCAGTCAGGACATTATTCCAAGAATTGTCCACAGCGGCAGGGAAACGACTGTGTCTAACTGTAGGACGGAGGTTCACTAGACACAACGGCGTTTTCCTCCAAATTGTCCTTCAAGGAGACAATTACTTCTGGCCCTTCCACTTTAACGGTTGAGCTTTGTGTGGATTCAGGGGCGGAGGGAAATTTCATGTCCTCTTCCTTCTCCCAATGGCATGCAGTACCCCTGGTTATGCTAGCCAAACCAGTGACCGTAAGAGTGGTGAATGGGTCGGCAATGCCTACACAGATTACACATCAGACTATTCCCTTTACACTATCCATGTCTCCATCCCATCAGGAGATCATTTCCCTTCACATCATTCCTGAGGGAATAGATGAGATTCTTCTAGGGATACCTTGGTTGCATTTCCACTCCTCACATATTGAGTGGTCCTCTGGGAGAATTCTGGGATGGAATAAATCTTGTGAAGGTAGATGTCAGAGGGAGTGCATTCAGGTTGCCACTACGGAGATACCCGCAGATCTTCACCATCTACCCAAACACTACTGGTCTTATGCTGAGTTTTTCTCCAAGAAAGCTGCTGAGACTCTTCCACCTCACCGCCCCTATGACTGTCCTATCCTATTAACCTCTTGCCAGGGGCAGAGCCTCCTCGGGGACATGTCTATCCCCTGTCTCTCCCAGAGACAGAGTCAATATCACAATACATGCAGGAGAATCTGGCAAGAGGATTCATTAGGAAGTCAATGTCACCTGCAGGGGCGGAGTTCTTCTTCGTGCAGAAGAAGAGCGGAGAATTACATCCATGCATAAACTACAGGTGTCTTAATGCCATTACCGTTAAGAACAAGCACCCTCTTCCCCTGATATCTGAGCTCTTTGATAGGCTCCATGGAGCAAAGGAATTTACTAAGCTAGATCTGCAGGGTGCTTACAACCTGATTCGCTTCCGTGAGGGGGACAAATGGAAGATGGCATTTAACACCAGGGACAGGCACTATGAATACCTGTTGATGCCCTTCCGCCTCTGTAATGCACCTGCCGTTTTCCAAGACATTGTGAATAGGGCTGAGCAAAATGGGTCGGCCAGGTTCAGAAGTCGCCGACTTTTGGCAAAGTCGGGTTTCATGAAACCCGACCCGACCCTGTGTGGGGTCGGCCATGAGGTCTGCGATCTTCTGATCTGGAATCGGAATTACGATACCGAGTTACGATATGTTTAAGATATCGGGAATCGGTATCAGAATTCATATTTAAGTGTAAAATAAAGAATAAAAAAAAAAAATATTGATATACTCACCCTCGGACGCGCCCTGGTTCTCACCGGCAGCCTTCCTTCCTAAGAATTAGCGCCTGAAGGGCCTTCGATGACGTCGTGGCTTGTGTTTGGTCGCGTGAGCGGTCACATGGGCAGTCACGCGACCAATCACAAGCCGCGACATCATCTAAGGTCCTTCAGGCGCTAATTCTTAGGAAGGAAGCGTCCGAGGGTGAGTATATTCCTAATAGGTATATACTCACCCAATTGGAAGGGTTATTGCCCAGAATCAAAATAAAAAATATTGATATACTTACCCTCAGACGCGCCCTGGTTCTAACCCGCAGCCTTCCTTCCTAAGAATCAGCACCTGAAGGACCTTAGATGACGTTGCGGTTTGTGATTGGTCGCGTGACGCCCATGTGACCGCTCACGCGACCAATCACAAGCCGCGACATCATCGAAGGTCCTTCAGGCGCTCATTCTTAGGAAGGAAGGCTGCCGATGAGAACCAGGGCACGTCTGAGGGTAAGTATATCAATATTTTTTATTTTGATTCTTTATTTTACACTTAAATATCGATCCCAGGGCCTGAAGGAGAGTTTCCTCTCCTTCAGACCCTGGGAACCATTAGAAACCCAACTGCATTGGGTTTCGTGTTTTGGCCGACCCCGACCCCGACTTTTCTATAGGATCGGCCGATTTCACTCGACCCGACTTTTGAAAAAGTCGGGTTTCATGAAACCCGACCCGATCCTATAAAAAGAAAAGTCGCTCAACCCTAAAATTTGTGAATGATATCTTTCGGGATATGCTCTCCACCTCGGTGTTAGTCTATCTGGATGATATTCTCATCTACTTTCCAGATATAGACTCCCACAGGAGAGATATTTGCAAAGTCTTCGACCTACCGGCAAACTCCCTCTACGCCAAGTTGAAGAAGTGTGTGTTTGAACAGGAGTCCTTGCCTTTCCTTGGTTATATAATATCCGCCCAGGGATTGGCTATAGATCCTGCCAAGCTACAGGCTGTGATGGACTGTCAGGAACCCCATTCTCTCAAAGCGGTGCAGTACTTTTTGGGGTTCATTAATTACTATCGCCAGTTCATTCCTCATTTCTCAACTTTGGTAGCTCCCTTGGTTGCCCTCACCAAAAAGGGAGCAAATCCCAAATTGTGGTCAGAAGAGGTCTACAAGGCAGTTCTCCCTACTTAGTCCCACTTTGCTAGCGCTCCCATTCTACATCGCCCCGATGTAGATAAACCTTTCATAATGGAGGTGGATGTCTCATCTGTCGGTGCTGGAGCAGTCCTATTCCAAAAGGATGCTCAAGGTCGGAAGCATCCTGGCTTCTTTTTATCTAAGATCTTCACACTGGCAGAGAGGAATAATTCCATTGGGGACAGGGAGCTGCTAGCCATGAAGTTGGCTTTCTCAGAGTGGAGACACCTCCTGAAGGGGACTCGCTTTCCCTACCAAGTTTACACCAACCACAAGAATTTGGTCCATATACCGACTGCCCAGCGGCTAAATTCTTACCAGGCCAGAGCTTCCCTGTTCTTCTCCAGGTTCCATTTCACCCTCCATTTTCTCTCTGGGGAGAAGAACATTCGTGCCAACGCTCTCTCTCGCTCCGTAATGTCATCAGCGGAGGAGGAGGAACCTCGGCTTATTGTCCCTTCTGAGAGCCTGAGGACCGTGGCTCCGGTTTCGCTAGAGTCTGTGCCCCCGGACAAGACTTTTGTCCCTTGAAATTTGCGACCAGAGGTTCTCTCTTGGGCTCTCTCATCCAGGGTGGGTGGACACTTTGGGACCAAAAGGACATCTGAGCTTCTGGTGAGGACATACTTGTGGCTGCATATGGCCCGTGACTTCAAAGACTATATTGTATGTGTGCGTGTGTCTCCTGCATCAAGAATAAGTCTCCTCGACAACGGCCAGCTGGATTACTTTATCCCTCGCCGGTGGCAGGCAGGCCCTGGAAGATGGTCAGGATGGACTTTGTGGTGGGCTTACCAAGTCCCATAGCTGCACCATCATTTGGGTAATCACCGACCATTTTTCTAAAATGGTCTACTTGGTGCCGCTTCCACAGCAACCTTCTGCACGGGCCTTGGCATCGTTGTTTATAAAACACATTTTCCGCCTACACGGTATGCCCGACAAAATTGTCAGTGACCAGGGTCCCCAGTTTGTGTCTCGGTTCTGGAGAGAGCTTTTTCGTCTACTCAGCATCGAGTTGAATCTCTCTTCAGCATACAATCCCAAGACGAATGGGTTGGTAGAGAGGGCCAACCAGACCTTGGTCACATATCTGCGACATTTTGTTTCTGCCAGGCAGGATGTCTGGGCATGCTTGCTACCATGGGCGGAGTTTGCACTGAACAACACCATAGCCGACTCCACTGGGCAGACCCCATCCCTCCTTAACTATGATCAGCATTCGTGGGTTCCTGTTACTATGCCCATGTCTTCCGCCTACTCCAGGGTGGTAGACTGGGCTGTGGAGGCACGGCACATTTGGGACCGCACTCAGGATGCCATCCAGGCCTCCAAGGAGAGAATGAGGTCCTCAGCTGATGCACATCGGTGCCCTGCTCTGACCTTTGCTCCTGGCAATTTAGTGTGGCTCTCCGTCCGTAACACGAGGCTGCCAGTTGAGTCCACTAAGTTTGCACCTTGCTACTTGGGTCCCTTCAAAGTCCTGGAACATGTTAACCCTGTGGTCTGCCATCTGGCCCTTCTTCCATGCCTAGATATCACTGATGCCTTTCATGTGTCCATCTTAAAGCCTGTACACATGTCCCGATTTTCAGAGTTATCTGCCGGGACATCTAGTTCATCTACAGATGATTACAAGGTGAATGCTATCTTGGGGTGTATGGTGATATGTGGCAAAACTTTTTATTTGGTGGATTGGAAGGGTTATTGCCCAGAGGACAGGTCCTGGGAACCTGCTGAGCACATTCGAGCTCCGCAGCTCATTGCTGCCTTAGAGCTTAGCGTGGTCCAAGGAGGGGGCCCTAGGAGGGGGTTAATGTTAGGTCTCGAGTTCCCGCCGCTGCACAGGGGGAATCTCAAACCACCTCCGCTACGGTCTACCATTCTTCTCCAGCCACAGTGGAGCCTGCTCAGCGGAGACGTCGGTCCCACCGTCTTGCTCAGGCAGATACTGTGCGCTTGGTTACTGCTGCCCTTACAGGCTCAGCCATTGTAGCCAGTACTGGTCAGTGGCGAGAAGACGCTTCTGGGACTAAGTCCTGCTTTTCTCCTTCTGAGAATGCCCAAGGGAAGACCTCTCATTGGAGGTTGGGGGTCACATGCTCAGGTCCTGTTGCAGCGCCTATTGGTCAACTAGGAAGGTCCTGAAGAAGCTACAACTATAAAAGGTTTGCATGGCCGCATGGCCATGCGCTACTATCAATTGTGTTTTGCTGTTGCCAGTAGATACTCTACCACTCATATGTGGAGAGTCTGTTTAGATCTGGGGCTGTACACTCAGGCAGGCAGCTAGCGTCAGTGGGGGGCAATTAGCCTTGGCTTAGTATCTGGTTCCTTCCTGTGTGTGGTTAGCACAGAAGAGTTCCAGAGCCAGCACAACCCTAGTTAGGTTTAGGGTATGTGCACACGATGCGGATTTTGCTGCGGATCCACAGCGTCTCCACAGCGTTTCCGCAGCTGCGGATCCGCAGCAGTTTCCCATGCATAAACGGTTCAATGTAAACCTATGGGAAACAAAAAACGCTGTGCACATGCTGCGGAAAGAAACGCGCGGAAACACAGCTGTTTACATTCCACAGCATGTCACTTCTTTCTGCGGATTCCACAGCGATTTTACAACTGCTCCAATAGAAATCCGCAGTTGTAAAACCGCAATGAAATCCACAGAAAAACCGCAGAAAAACCACGGTAAATCCACGATAAATTCGCAGCAGTTTTACACTGCGGAATGATCAAATCTGCTGTGGAAAAATCTGCAGTAGACCAGAATACGTGTGCACATAGCCTAATAGTTTTCTGTGTACAGCGCGACTCTGTGAAGCAACAGAGGTCGCTTATATTTCACAATGGGTGAGGTTAACCCACGTTTGAGCTCAGTATCCATCCGCCATAACTTAGCAGCAGTTATCTCTGCAAGGTGGACCCCGGGCTGCAAACGCACCTCGCATCTATCTCTCATCACTCGGTGCATTCCGCTAGCCCTAACACCTATGCCACCAGAACACTGCGATCATGTTTGATTGCAGTGTTTCGGGGGTTAATGTGCTGGCAGTGGTCCGTGACCGCTCCTGGCATATAGTGCTGGATGTACGCTGTGATAATCAGCTGATACCCGGCCACGATCGGTCGCGCTCCCCTGTGAGCACGTATGATCACATATGACGCACTATCCCATTGGTAGTCATACGGGTCTAGGCCACCTTAACGGGATAGTATGTCTAATGTTGGAAAGGGGTTAATGGTATAAAATATTTCCAAAGTTTGAACATTTTTTTAAACCTCATAACATGTATATTTTTCCATGACGCTCGTTTTTTGTGCAGTGAGCTGTAGTTAGTATAGGTTCCATATTGGAGGAAATGCAATATTTTTCCCAGACTGAGAATACAGCCACCTGCTGTCTGCTTTAGGCCTCTTTCAGACGTCCAGATAATTCCAATATTGGAGAATTCAGTACCGGAATTATCTGTGTCCGTGTGTCCGTGTGCTCACGTAGCACATCAGTGTGGCACACGTGCGGCATCCGTGTGCCGCCTGTGTGCTGCCTGAGGACAACACGGACCATGCAGGAGAGACAGCGCTACACTAAGCGCTGTCCCCCCTGTGCGGTGCTGAAGCCGCATTCATCTCTTCTCCCCCGCAGGAGAGAAGAGATGAAAGATCATTTTTTCTTTTTTTTTGTTAAAAATAAAGTTTGCGTGTGTCTCCCGCCTCCCATCCCCCATGCGCCGCCCGGCCCCTTGCATAGAAATACTCACCTAGCTCCCGCGATGTCTCCTCTCTCCTCTCAGCGCTGGCAGCTTCTCCTGTGTGAGCGGTCACATGGGACCGCTAATTACAGTGAAGAATATGCGCATATTCCCCCGCTGTAATGAGCGGGACCACGTGACCACTCACACAGCACAGGCTGCAGCCGCTGAGAGGAGACATTGCTGGAGCTCGGAGCTGGGTGAGTATTTCCTGGCCAGCCGGGGGGCGCACAGGGGATGGGAGGCGGGAGGGGGTGCATTATCTTTATTTTTAAGGGGGAAAAAAAAAAAGATGATTCATCCTTTCTTTCCAGCAAATGCTGCTGGAAAGAACGGATGAATTCGGGATTCAGCACCGCACGCAGGGGGGACAGCGCTTAACTGTAGCGCTGTCTCTCCTGCGGGCAGTACGTGCACACGGAGGAGAGTGCACATTGTTCTCCGTGTGCACGTGTGCGGCACGTATTGCGGTATGTGCTGTCGGCGAAAAACGGACATGTCTCCGTGTTTTCAACAGGGACACACGGTCCGTGAAAACACGGAGACATGTGCATAGACCCATTCATTTGAATGGGTCTCTGTGTGTCAGTGTCTCTGGTATGTGAGAAAACTGTCACTACACGTACCGGAGACACTGACGTCTGAAAAAGGCCTTAACTTGGCTGGTTGTCAAAAATGGGGGGAACCCCACGCTGTTTTTTTAAAAAAAAAAACTGCGTGCAGACTCCTCTATTTTTGATAACCAGCCAAGATATCTCAGACAGCTGAGGGCTGCATCCCACAGGTGTTAGTTTTGCCTGTCCTGGTTAGCAAAAATAGAGGGGACTCCACGCTGTTTTTTTATTTTATTTTTTTGTTGCACAGGAGCCGACTGATGAATACTCTTATCATCATATGCTTGTTCTCACTGCTGTCAGTAAGACCGGCTGTATGTTGATGAAAGTAGCACTATTATACCGTCGGTCGCAGCTGCTGACTCACATGTTTTCCTTTGTAAGGGCAGTCTCACACGTCCAGATAATTCTGGTACCGGAAAAAATTGGTACCGGAATTATCCGTGTCCGTGTGCCCCTGCGTTTCTGTGGCACATCAGTGTGGCACATGTGCGGCACACTTGTGCTGCCCGTGTGCCCACTGGGTACCACACGCACCGTGCTGGGTACCACACGTACCAGCATCTGGTGCTGAAGCCCCATTAATATCTTCCCTGCAGCAGCGTTTGCTGTAGGGAAGATATGAATAATTGTGTTTAAAATCAAGATCTATGTGCCCAATGCCCTCCCACCCCCTGTGCGCCCCCCTCCCCGCTGTTCTGAAAATACTCACCCGGCTCGCTCCCTCGCCGGCGCTGCTTCCTGTTCTGGCCCCATCTTCTTCTGTATGTGGTCACATGGGGCCGCTCATTTACAGTAATGAATATGCGGCTCCACCCCTATGGGAGATGGAGCCGCATATTCATGACTGTAATCGGCGGCACCACGTGACAGCTGATACAGTAGAAGATGCGGCCAGAACAGGAAGCAGCGCCAGCCAGCGAGGGAGCCGGGTGAGTATTTTCAGAACAGCGGGGGGGCGCACAGGGGGTGGGAGGGCGGGGGCACATAGATCTTTATTTTAAACACAATTATTCATATCTTCTCTACAGCAAACGCTGCTGCAGGGAAGATATGAATGGGGATTCAGCACCAGTGGGGGGACAGCGCTTAATGTAGCGCTGTCTCCTGCACGGCACACGGACTGCATACAGACAACATCCATGTGCGGTACGTGTTTTACACGGACCCATTGACTTTATTGGGTCCGTGTAATACGTGCGCTCCCACGAACACTGACATGTCTCTTTGTTTGGCACACGGAGACACGGTCCGCAAAAAATCAATGACATCTGAACAGATGCATTGATTTTAATGTGTCTACGTGTGTCAGTGGCTCCGGTACGTGAGGAAACTGTCACCTCACGTACCGGAGCCACTGACGTGTGAAACCGGCCTAAGACAGTTTGGCGGTAAAGGACTTACCTCCTATAAGAGCCTATGTTTCTCGTGCTCTCATACAGATGACAGTCTGGAAAACAGTGAGTGTTCAGGCTGCCAAACCTGAACAGTTACATGGACTTCAGAGAGAAGTCTATGTTTAGGGACTGTGCACGGACACTAGGTGTTCGGTACGGACCCCAAACTTTATTGTTCTGGTTCTCCTATCTCTATCCATTAATTCTGCAGATGAAGAAAAATAATGTGAAGCAGTCATTTTTGTTTCCTTAGAACATGATGTGAGATTAGAAAAAATGTCTTCAATAAAACGTCACCCACCTTATTACCATCTCCATGTGTTCTCCGCAGCAGAGCTTGTGATTGGAGTAGTATTAGACATAGGTTAACATAGGTTAAAAATAGTGTTCTGTTTAGGAGTTAGATTATTAGGAAATAGTAAAACCAGATCAATTTTTAAAGATTCTCTTTCTAACATTTATTGAAAACAATATACAGTTCAATCACAGGAGATTTTTGCTGTCCACATTTTGAACTGCAATCATCTGAGCACAATGCTAAACAGAAGCTCTGCTCCACCGAGAACCTTATAATCCCATTATTACTTAGATTCCCCTTGATTTTGAGCAACAGATACTTGAAGACATGCAGTTTATTATCTTCTCTAGTGCTGTGCAGATCATCAGTCTGTTCCGACTCCCCTGTGACAGATACATATTGATATATTTTGCTGAAACTCATACTTAGAATAGTAATACAATAACCGCTTTCCTGCAAGTATTTTCATCAGAAATTCTCTGCCTTCTTATTGCACAATAGCCACAGACAATCTTGCTTGAGAACAGCACAGCATACCAACGCACCTGTAGCTCAATTTCAGTTGAACAGCTGCAGCATGTCTAGAGAGTACGTGTATGTGCTAATTTAGTCCCTTATAACACGAGTATATCTTTCTTTTTATCAGCATACACATGACACTTGGAGTGGAGAAGCAGTATACTCTGTGAAGCTGTGCCAAAAGGGAATCTATCTGTGTAACTATGTAAGTACATTGCTCATGACTGAGATGTATATATATACATATATATATTAGGCATGTCATTATGCCCCTTGCTTAACAGATTAGCGTTATTTTTGTGCTTTATAGTGTAATGTTCTATTTTACATACCATCCTCTCTTACGCCATATAAACTTACATGAATGATGATTGAGCATCATTTTTGATGGAGGAGGCTAAGAGGACTGGTGCTTTGGTCAGATGCTGCTCTATCAGCAGTCAATTTATTTTATATCTATCAAGAGAGGACTCTATGTAAAAAAGAGAAGGCAATGTGAATGCCAAAAATATTGAGAATACGCTAAGAATGGGACGGTGCTATATATAATAAGGAATGATACTATGTAATAATGGGGCAATACTGTACATAACACAATAGGATGACACATAGCAAGAGTCCACCCCATATATAACTAGTGTGAATGATACATAATAAAGTCCCCCATAGTGGAACCCTTACTGGGATAATGTCTCACAATCTGATCTCCTTCCTGTTATAATGTCCGCCATCAGGGTTCCCTTTCTGGTATAATGTGGTCAAACCTGGTATATATGCCCAACATCATGGTATAATGTGCTCCAACCTGGTATATATGTCCTCAATCCTGGCATAATCCCCCCCATGCTGATATAATGTGCCCCCTCCAGGTATATATATACCCATCCAAGTATTTATATCGCTTATTCTTGCATAAATGTATCCCATCCTTTTATACATGTCCACATAATGGTATATACTGGTATATATGTGATCCATCAAGATTAATGTGCCCCATCCAGGTATACAAGTGCCCAATCCTAATATATATGTCCTCCACCCTGGAATACATGTGCCATATCATGGAATATATGTTCTGCATCCTTGTATATTGTGCCCAATTCTGGTATAATGGGATCCATTGTAGTATATCTGTTCCCCATACAGTTATACATGTCCCCTAACCTCATATACATGTCCCCCATCATGGTATATATACAGTCATGGCCAAAAGTATTGACACCCCTACAATTCTGTCAGATAATACTCATTTTCTTCCTGAAAATGATTGCAAACACAAATTATTTGGTATTATTATCTTCATTTAATTTGTCTTAAATGAAAAAACACAAAAAGAATTGTCCTAAAGGCATATTGGATATAATTCCACACCAAACATAAAAAAGGGGGTGGACAAAAGTATTGGCACTGTTCGAAAAATCATGTGATGCTTCTCTAATTTGTGTAATTAATAGTGTTGAGCGATACTTTCCGATATTTGAAAGTATCGGTATCGGATGGTATCGGCCGATACCGGCAAAATATCGGATCTCGCCGATACCGATACCCGATACCAATGCAAGTCAATGGGACACAAATATCAGAATGTATCCTGGATGGTTCCCAGGGTCTGGAGGAGAGGAATTCATGTAAAAAATAAAGAATAAAAATAAAAAATATGGATATACTCACCCCTCCGAAGAACCCTGGCTGTCACCGCTGCGAGCGTCTGCCTCCGGTCACCTGACCGCTCACGTGACCGCAACGTCATCGAAGGTCCTTCACTCACAGGATCTTCAGGAACAGAGGCGGACGCTTGCAGCGGTGACAGCCAGGGTTCGCCGGAGGGGTGAGTATATCCATGTTTTTTATTTTTATTCTTTATTTTTTACATGAATATGGATCCCAGGGCCTGAAGGAGAGTTTCCTTTCCTCCAGACCCTGGGAACCATAAGCACCGCACACGCCGAAGATGACTGGGAACTTCCGATTCCGATTTCCGATATCACAAAAAATATCGGAACTCGGTATTGGAATTCCGATACAGCAAATATTGGCCGATACACGATACTTGCAGTATCGGAATGCTCAACACTAATAATTAACAGTGCCTGTAACTTACCTGTGGCACCTAACAAGTGTTTGCAATAACTAAATCACACTTGCAGCCAGTTGACATGGATTAAAGTTGACTCAACCTCTGTCCTGTGTCCTTCTGTGTACCACATTGAGCATGGAGAAAAGAAAGAAGACCAAAGAACTGTCTGAGGACTTGAGAAACCAAATTGTGAGGAAGCATTAGCAATCTCAAGGCTACAAGTCCATCTCCAAAGACCTGAATGTTCCTGTGTCTACTGTGCGCAGTGTCATCAAGAAGTTTAAAGCCCATGGCACTGTGGCTAACCTCCCTAGATATATATGGAAAAGAAAAATTGACAAGAGATTTCAACACAAGTTTGTGCGGATCTTGGATAAAGAACCTCCACTAACATCCAAACAAGTTCAAGCTGCCCTGCAATCCGAGGGTACAACAGTGTCAACCTGTTCTATCCGTAGGCGTCTGAATGAAAAGGGACTGTATGGTAGGAGACCCAGGAAGACCCCACTTCTTAGCCCGGGACATAAAAAAGCCAGGCTGGAGTTTGCCAAAACTTACCTAAAAAAGCCTAAAGAAGAATGTTCTCTGGTCAGATGAGTCAAAAGTTGAGATTTTTGGGCAAAGGCATCAACATAGAGTTTACAGGAGAAAAAAAAGGCATTCAAAGAAAAGAACACGGTCCCTACAGTCAAACATGGCGGAGGTTCCCTGATGTTTTGGGGTTGCTTTGCTGCCTCTTGCACTGGACTGCTTGACCGTGTGCATGGCATTATGAAGTCTGAAGACTATCAACAAATTTTGCAGCATAATGTAGGGCCCAGTGTGAGAAAGCTGGGTCTCCCTCAGAGGTCATGGGTCTTCCAGCAGGACAATGACCCGAAACACACTTCAAAAAGCACTAGAAGATGGTTTGAGAGAAAGCACTGGAGACTTCTAAGGTGGCCAGCAATGAGTCCAGACCTGAATCCCATAGAAAACCTGTGGGGAGATCTAAAAATGGCAGTTTGGAGAAGGCACCTTTCAAATATCAGGGACCTGGAGCAGTTTGCCAAAGAAGAATTGTCTAAAATTACAGCAGAGCATTGTAAGAAACTAATTGATGGTTACCGGAAGCAGTTGGTCGCAGTTATTTTGGCTAAAGGTTGTGCAACCAAGTATTAGGCTGAGGGTGCGAATACTTTTGTCTCGCCCATTTTTCAAGTTTTGTGTGAAATGATCAATGTTTTGCTTTTTGCTTCATTCTTTTTTGTGTTTTTTCATTTAAGACAAATTAAATGAAGATAATATTACCAAATAATTTGTGTTTGCAATCATTTTCAGGAAGAAAATGAGTATTATCTGACAGAATTGCAGGGGTGTCAATACTTTTGACCATGACTGTATGACCCATCTTTGTATAATGTTGCCCATCCTGACAAAAATGTCCTCCATCCTCGTATATATATATATATATATATATATATATAAATAAATCCCCCATTCTGGTATAATGTGCCCATCTTGGGATAATGTGCCCCATCCTCGTATATATGTGTCTCATCCTGGTATAATGTGCTCTATTCTGGGCCCTTTCTTGGGATATTGTGCCCCAATCTGGTATATATTCACCACATCCTGGTATAATGTGCCCGATCCAGGTATATATACTGTATGTCACCATCCTGTCATAAATGTCCCCATCCAGGAATACACAGCTCTGGCAAAAATTAAGAAACCACTGAGTAAAATGTAAATTGTTCTTGTAGTCTATAAACTTCTGATAAAATGTCTCCGAATTTCCAAGCAATAAATTTTGTATTTTTTTCTGACAAAGAAAAATGGTCAAACGTAAAAAAAAGCCAGTGCTTTCAGACCCCAATAATGCAAAGAAAACAAGTTCATAATAATTTAGAAACAACAATACTAATGTTTTAACTCAGGAAGAGTTCAGAAATCAATATTTTGTGGAATAACCATGATTTTTAATCACAGTTTTCATGCGTCTTGGCATGCTTTCCACCAGTCTTTCACGCTGCTTTTGGCGCAAAACTTTAAGCAGTTATTCTTCTTTGATGGCTTGTGACTATCCATCATCCTCTTGATTACATTCCAGGGGTTTTCAATTTGGTTCAAGTTTGGAGATTGGGCTGCCCATGACAGGGTTTTGATGTGGTTGTGTCTTAATTTTTTCCAGAGCTGTATATCCCTCATCCTCATATACATGTCCCTTGTATAATGTGCCCCATCCTGGTATAATGTGTCACATCCTGGTATAATGTGTCCTATCCTGGTTCATATGTTCCCAATCTTGGTATGATGTGCCCCATCTAGGTATATATAGCCCCCATCCTGGTATAATGTGCCCGATACAGGTATATACAGTGGGGCAAAAAAGTATTTAGTCAGTCAGCAATAGTGCAAGTTTCACCACTTAAAAAGATGAGAGGCGTCTGTAATTTACATCATAGGTAGACCTCAACTATGGGAGACAAACTGAGAAAAAAAAATCCAGAAAATCACATTGTCTGTTTTTTTAACATTTTATTTGCATATTATGGTGGAAAATAAGTATTTGGTCAGAAACAAACAATCAAGATTTCTGGTTCTCACAGACCTGTAACTTCTTCTTTAAGAGTCTCCTCTATCCTCCACTCATTACCTGTAGTAATGGCACCTGTTTAAACTTGTTATCAGTATAAAAAGACACCTGTGCACACCCTCAAACAGTCTGACTCCAAACTCCACTATGGTGAAGACCAAAGAGCTGTCAAAGGACACCAGAAACAAAATTGTAGCCCTGCACCAGGCTGGGAAGACTGAATCTGCAATAGCCAACCAGCTTGGAGTGAAGAAATCAACAGTGGGAGCAATAATTAGAAAATGGAAGACATACAAGACCACTGATAATCTCCCTCGATCTGGGGCTCCACGCAAAATCCCACCCCGTGGGTCAAAATGATCATAAGAACGGTGAGCAAAAATCCCAGAACCACGCGGGGGGACCTAGTGAATGAACTGCAGAGAGCTGGGACCAATGTAACAAGGCCTACCATAAGTAACACACTACGCCACCATGGACTCAGATCCTGCAGTGCCAGACGTGTCCCACTGCTTAAGCCAGTACATGTCCGGGCCCGTCTGAAGTTTGCTAGAGAGCATTTGGATGATCCAGAGGAGTTTTGGGAGAATGTCCTATGGTCTGATGAAACCAAACTGGAACTGTTTGGTAGAAACACAACTTGTCGTGTTTGGAGGAAAAAGAATACTGAGTTGCATCCATCAAACACCATACCTACTGTAAAGCATGGTGGTGGAAACATCATGCTTTGGGGCTGTTTCTCTGCAAAGGAGCCAGGACGACTGATCTGGGTACATGAAAGAATGAATGGGGCCATGTATCGTGAGATTTTGAGTGCAAACCTCCTTCCATCAGCAAGGGCATTGAAGATGAAACGTGGATGGGTCTTTCAACATGACAATGATCCAAAGCACACCGCCAGGGCAACAAAGGAGTGGCTTCGTAAGAAGCATTTCAAGGTCCTGGAGTGGCCTAGCCAGTCTCCAGATCTCAACCCTATAGAAAACCTTTGGAGGGAGTTGAAAGTCCGTGTTGCCAAGCGAAAAGCCAAAAACATCACTGCTCTAGAGGAGATCTGCATGGAGGAATGGGCCAACATACCAACAACAGTGTGTGGCAACCTTGTGAAGACTTACGGAAAACGTTTGACCTCTGTCATTGCCAACAAAGGATATATTACAAAGTATTGAGATGAAATTTTGTTTCTGACCAAATACTTATTTTCCACCATAATATGCAAATAAAATGTTAAAAAAACAGACAATGTGATTTTCTGGATTTTTTTTTCTCAGTTTGTCTCCCATAGTTGAGGTCTACCTATGATGTAAATTACAGACGCCTCTCATCTTTTTAAGTGGTGGAACTTGCACTATTGCTGACTGACTAAATACTTTTTTGCCCCACTGTATGTGCTCCATCCTTATCTATATGCCCTCCATCCTGATATAATGTGCCCCTTCCAGGTATATATGACTCCATCCTTGTAGATATGCCCCCCATCCTGGTATAATGTTCCCCACCCTCGTATATATATATATATATATATATATATATATATATAGCCCCAATTCTGCTATAAAGTGCCCTGTTTTGTAACATTAAGAACAAGCAATGCTATTCACCTGCCCCCGCCCTCCCATGCCTCATGCCTTTACAACCAGCACGGGTGTCATGGTGCATGCCGTCACTTCTTGGACATCCAGCTGAAGTAGCCCCCTCCACCTGCTGGCTCCAATACAGGTGCACTGACGATATATCCACCACTGCACCCCCCAGCTCCTTCCCCATCCTGTCCAGCTCCCAGCAACTTTGGTACAGCGGGGAAAGACACACGCCTTGTGTTGGCGTGTACTATGGAGGACAGAGAATGAACTTCAATCCAATATTGCAGCCAGCATGCAGCCAGCAAGGAGCCAGCGGGTAAGGAAAGGGTGAATCAAAGACCCAAAAACCCCGCCTCCATGGCTGAAGATTGTTTCCTCCAAATTCAGGTGACAGAGTCCCTTTAAGATTCAATGAAGACATAAGTAGTGTTGAGCGATACCATCCGATACTTGAAAGTATCGGTATCGGATAGTATCGGCCGATACCCGAAAAATATCGGATATCGCCGATACCGATATCCGATACCAATACAAGTCAATGGGACATCAAGTATCGGAAGGTATTCTCATGGTTCCCAGGGTCTGAAGGAGAGGAAACTCTCCTTCAGGCCCTGGGATCCATAGGGATGTGTAAAATAAAGAATTAAAATAAAAAATATTTATATATTTACCTCTCCGGCGGCCCCTGAACTCAGCGCGGGTAACCGGCAGGCTTCTTTGTTCAAAATCAGCGCTTTTAGGACCTGAGAATCACGTCCCGGCTTCTGATTGGTCGCGGGCCGCCCATGTGACCGCCACGCGACCAATCACAAGCCGCGACGTCACCGCAAGCTATTAACGTGCTCATTTTTAAAAATGAGCGCGTTAATAGCTTGCGGTGACGTCGCGGCTTGTGATTGGTCGCAGTAATAGAGGGAATCCATTTTTGGATCTTTTACTTACAGTACATAAAGCAAGGGCAACAACACAACTGACAGATGTTCTTTTCCACAAAATATTGCTAGAAAATTATTCTTCAAGTAAGATCTTGCCTGGCTAGGCATATTAATAGAGGTAATCCTGTTAAAGAACATATATGTGCTACGTGGAAATGTTCAAGTTATGCAAACTACATAAAACAGTAAGGAGATCATACATATTACAGTATAATCAAATAACACCTGTTTTATGTATTGAGACATTCACTTCACAAACTTTTACAGGAAAGAAACTACATTTCCTCCAAATAAGCTCATCAATTAGTAGTTATTTTGTCCATCATCCAAGTGGTTAAGAAACATAATACTGATACCATACTATACATACAATGTGGTGTCTCTATGACACGTGCACACACCTTCTTTAAGCCTCCTTCACACGTTCTGTGGATTCCTGTACAGGAAAAGCCAATACTGGTGAGATCCGTGGTCTATGTCTGTGTGCAATCCTTATGCACGTATGTAACATCCGTATGACACCCGTGTATCTTTTTGCGGTTCCAGCGCCTGAAAAAAGCAGTACATTTTGCTGTTCCCAGACTCTGGGTGCTGAAGACAGCTATAATTTTGATAACCAGCAGAGGGAAAGCCCACAGCTGGGGACTGGTGTTACTTATCTGGGAAAAGGGGCAATGTCCCAAAAGGTCCCCAGGCTATTAATAACAGCTCACAGCTGTTTGCTTATACTTTACTGGTTAGTTTACAGGGTACCCCAGAAAAAAATGATGTAGGGTCCCCAATAAATTCCTACCAGCAAAGACTAAACAGACAGATGTGGGAAGGGGCCAGAGATGTTGCCCCATTTCTCAGGCTACCATCATCAGCCCTCAGCTGCCCCAGAAATAGTGCATGCATAAGATGAGCCAAATCTAGAGCTTAGCCTTGCTCCTCCCACTTATCCTGGTGCAATGGCAAGTGGAGCAATAGGGTTGGGGTTCATGTCAGCTTTCTATTGTTAGCTGTCATCAAGAGCAGGAGTTAGAAATTGAGAGTCATCTATAATACACCCGCATTACTAAACCTATAGTCATATTGTAAAACTACACAGCCAGAATAAAGTCCTTTATTTGAAATAAAACACAACCTCTTTACACATTTATTTTAAAATTAAATAAAACAAAGTTATAATTTTTCACCTATAATCCATCAAAGTCCATGTCCCCTGTAAATAACAATAAATAATAATGCACCATATTCCTCACCTATCCGAAGAGAAGATAATCCATTTGTAGCAATGCCGTAATCCATTTCTGCATCATCTGCTTCAGTGGAATGACGTGACTTTCAAGCTGAAATCCAGGAGACACTGAGCTACTTAGAGCGCAACTTCAGTGACCTGTGGTGACGTCGTTGAGGTTACCACATGTCACTAAACCTGCAGTTCCCACTGGAAGCTGATTGTGAGCAGCCTGATGAACTGCAGTGACCTCAATAAGATCACTGCTAGCACCGTGAGAAATTTCTCATAGTGCTAGTGGTGACATCATGAAGGTTACCCCAGTTAATTGGTCAGCTCACAGTGCACTGAGTGTAGGAAGAGCTGGCAGTGACAGGCAGTAACCTTTATAATGTTAACTCTCATCGCTGAGTCTGCACTATGATGCTCAGTTCCTTGATAGC
The DNA here is from genome assembly GCF_032444005.1 of Ranitomeya imitator. NCBI lineage: Eukaryota > Metazoa > Chordata > Amphibia > Anura > Dendrobatidae > Ranitomeya > Ranitomeya imitator. Next base: position 268,339,233 of record NC_091287.1, on the reverse strand, counting down.
AGGGTGAACGATTGCATCATGCCAATGTTCATCAAGATATCCAGATATAGCAGAGATGTATTACGGCGTGGGGCATAGGAACTCTATTCTCATCAAACAGGTGAGGAATACGGTGTTTACAATATTTTGTCCCTTATAGGGGACATGGGCTTTGATGGGTTTTCGTTGGACAAGTGAGGAATATGGCGTTTTTTTACTTTTGGTCTTTTACAGTGGCTTCAATGTATTATAGAAACAAAGATGAGTTTAACTTTTTTGTGAATAATTATGTTAAAGAGGGTGTGGAGTTCAAATAAAGGACTTTTTTCTTGCTGTGTCATTTTTACAACATAACTATGGGGTTAGTAATGGGAGCGTCTTATAGACGCTTCTCCATTACTAACTTACTAACCACAGGACTTCATGGCAGCTGACAATACAATGCTGACATTAACCCCAATCGCACCAGAGCGATGCTAAGCATCAGATTTGGTGCATCTTATGGATGCACCATTTCTGGGGCAGCTGAGGGCTGATGTTGGCTGCCTGGGGGGGGAGATCCCTGGCCAATTACAAGGCTATTTATATAAGCCCACAGCTTTTAGCTTTGCTTCTGCTGATTACAATTTATAGGGGGACCGTACATCATTTTTTTATTTTGGGGTCTCCCATAAACTAACCAGTAAATGCAAAGCAAACAGCTTTGAGCTGTTATTAATAGCCTGAGAAAGTTTTGGGACATTGTCTCCTTTCCCAGATTAGTAACATCAGCCTCCAAAATTACGTGGGAGGCCACACCACTTTTTAAAATTAACTCTTAATTTTACACAGGAAGGACACAGCGGCGGGTGCTGAACAAATCTCCTATTATTGTTGCCTGGTCACGCTGATCACAGGGAGACCAGGTGACAATGAGAGCTTCATCAGCCAGCACCTGGGAACAGTAGGAACTGTACCACTTTTTCCCAGACACTGGTACATGTCATACTAACGACACACAGATGTCATTCATGTATCATCAGTGTGCATGTGTGCGGCAAATATTTTGTACATGGTGCACATAAAAAACTGACACATAAGGACACAAAAAACATATTGTGAAGATTTCTTAGGTGAGTCTGCTCCAAAGCTCACCTGAAAACGCTTCCAGAACATGCGCAAAAGAAAGAAAATAAGAATTTATAAGTAAAAATTCCTTGTTACCCATATGTTGAGTCTTTTGAGCACACTTTAGCCACTTCAAGTTTCCAAGGATACCAAACAATTTAAAGAAGTGATCTGACTGTTCTTCAAGTGGTTTCTGCTCTGAAGTCACTCAGCATTTCACACTAAATGTCAATGGGAGGCATCAAAATGTGCATGTTAAGTGTTTTGCCAATGTTTTTGTTTGAAAAACCTCAAACATAATCTTTATTGCTGAGTGGTAGTTTAAAAACGCCTGGAAATAGCCTATAAATGTGATGCCTTCACTGAAAGGTGATTTAAAAAATGTCAGTGGTCAAAATTGTTGAAAAAGTGCTCAGGAAATATTTAAAAAAGTTTCAGAAAAAAACTCTGTAGTTTACTAAAACTCCTTCCTCTTAAAAGCTAAAAAAAAATAAATTGTTGTGCACACACCCTAAATCTGCTTTATGCAAATCTGTTAAACAATTAAAGCACAATTGTACAATAATAAATAATATTACAAAAAAACGACAATTCATTAACTATAGCAGTTAGCATATTTTGTATTATGGGCAATACTGTGGCTCAGTGATTAGTGCTGCAGTCATGCAAATTCCAATAAACAAAACATCTGCAAGTTTCTATGTTCTTCCCATCTTTGTGTGGGTTTCCTCTGGGTTGTCCGGTTTTCTCTCACACTCCAAAGACATACTGAAACGTGTGTACAACTAGACATGTATGAGATATAGAAAAAATAGAGAATCAAGTCCATACATATAGTGGAACAGCTGAAAATTCAGGCTGCAACACAGTTAAATGATCTTAGTAAAGTTCCACCAGGTCAGAGAAAGAAAAAGACCAAATGGAGCTGTAATTCATAAATTGATCTTACCCATGTTGCTGTAAGCCTCTGTCTGTGATGCCACAGAATGCCCCGATGTGCATTTCGCAGATGTGCTTTCTCAAGAGGAGTGTGTCTGCCCATCCCTAATGGCACCCATATATACAACTCAGCGTTTGTGAAGAACGAATCAGATCACAGCGCATGTCAACACCGCCTCTCTCTGTTTGGGCACTCAATTCTAGCCAGTGTGTGGAGGAAAACCATCCATGATGTAAAAAACCCTTGCTGGAGCTTATAAGAGGCCATTATACTGTGCGCCAACAGGACGTGCAAGTGTGCATGCACAGTAGAATTACCAATTTTTAGAAGTTCCATGTATGGAGCCATTTTGGCAAAGTCACACAGAAACTACCCAGACATCATAAACACTTGCCAGAGACTGTGAAAAGCCATCGTACTATGCACCGACAGGAAAAGCCAGTACACATGTGCGGTGGAGTCACCATTTTTTAGAGGTTCCATGTGCGTGGCCATTTTCAAGAAGTCATGTACAAACTGCCCACAATACCATTCCAAGTGTGGATATGTCATAATCTTACAATATAGGGATAACATAATCATTGTTAATTAACGTCTAAGAGTTGCATACACCCACCACACTCTAACACGGCTAAAGGTGCAGTCTATATACATAATAAGGTCGCCATAAGCTTCAGTATAAGCAGCCATTTTGGAGTTTGTATGTTCTTCCCGTGTTTATGTGAGTTTCCTCTGGGTTCTCCGGTTTTCTCTCACACTTCAAAGACATAACGATAAGGATTGTGGGGAGGGTAACATTAATGTCCGTAAAGTGCTGTGGAATTAATGGTGCTATATAAGTGAGTAAAATAAATACACATTGTAAGATATGCATCAAAAATAACGCACATTCCCAGGCATAATTAACATATCTCTACGCCATTAAGCTTGAATCAAATAATCCTTCTAAGGATATGTGCACATGGCATCTGTAAGATGCCAACGCAGCCTCCAAATTTTCCCAGGTGAAGCGGCATCAGGAAAACACTAATGATCATTTTTCTGATGCAGCTTTAATGATGCTCTTGCCAATGGCTTTCATGCTATACTCTTAAGTCTATGGAGCAGGTGGCTTCACTTCTATGGTAATTTATAGTTACAGTATTTATATTTTGTATATAACTCCTTTTTACATGTACAGCATCATGGAACCAATGGTCCTCTAAAAATGAATAATAATAATAATATTAACATATTGGATTGTAGATATCCTAGGTGTCTAGATCACCGTACCATTTTAATTCTACATCGGTGGCTTAAGAGGCTGATTTTTTTTTAGATTTATTTTGTAAATTGCTTTTTCTGTTGCTGGCAATCAGGTGATAGCAGGAGGTGTCTCTATGGGGGCATATATTTCCTTCCTGTTTAGCATTAACTTTGATACTTACATTATGATTAGGAACCATTCAATTTGAAATGTGTGAACCAAGATAGCACATGGAATGTGCTGTACTACTGGGTGAAATATTTGCATTTCTATGTACCATGTGCAGCTAATTGTTCAGGTTATTAAAAAATTGAACTTAAAAATAGGTTTATGTCACTATTTTCTTAGACCTATAACTTTTTTTTTATTTATCAATATATATAGATGCAAGAGATTTTGTTGTTTTCATGGTGTATTTTTTATTTATCTTGGAGAACATGAGATATTTTTGATTTTTTTATTGCATTTTGGAGGAGTGGGGGTAGAGCAGTAACTGAAAAATAGTAATTGTGTCATTTACATTTTTTTTTCTAGGTTAAGAAATTTTATATTTTGATATATCGGACTTTAAGGCAAGTCGACTTTAGCCGCATTACAAGTAAAACAGCAAAAGATTGCAATTTGCATAATCACAATTTAAACACCATAACGAATAGGTTTCTTTAAAATCCAGTCCTTATGCCAGGGGTGTCAAACTGCATTCCTCGAGGAAACAGGAACACATGGGCTACCTGCACAGAGAACAAGTCTGTAAGAACATGTTCACACACCACCAAGAAACCTGAAGACACAAAAGAGAATGGTAAAACCAAAAACACTCAGTTTGAAAAAATGTTTGCAGTAATCCGCAAGTGCTAGTAAAAGATGTAAATAACAGGGTATTTGGTTGATACGTTTTTTGCAAAAAATGTATACTAAGCTGCTCTACCAATCTGAACCCTGTTCACACAGGTAATGTACAGATGATCAGGTTTTTAAATACATCAGATAGGGATTGCATACATTAGTTAGGACTGCTCTGATATGGGTATACCGTGAAGATTGGTTGAGCAGCTTAGTATACATTTTTTGCAAAAAACGTATCAACCAAATACCCTGTTTTTTACATCTTTTACTAGCACTTGCGGATTACTGCAACATTTTTTCAAACTGAGTGTTTTTGGTTTTACTATTCTCTTTTGTGTCTTCAGGTTTCTTGGTGGTGTGTGAACATGATCATACAGACTTGTTCACTGTGCAAGTAGCCCATGTGTTCCTGTTTCCATAATTGTTCTCTTGTGTCTACAAGACTGGGGAGTTCCACCACTCCTCTTGGGCTAGCTGCACAAAAGCTGTTCTACCCTGTATGCACACATGGATTTTTCCTCTCTGAACCCTGTTCACACAGGTTATATACAGATGATCAGGTTTTTAAATACATCAGATAGGGATTGCATACATTAGTTAGGACTGCTCTGATATGGGTATACCGTGAAGATTGGTTGAGCAGCTTAGTATACATTTTTTGCAAAAAACGTATCAACCAAATACCCTGTTTTTTACATCTTTTACTAGCACTTGCGGATTACTGCAACATTTTTTCAAACTGAGTGTTTTTGGTTTTACTATTCTCTTTTGTGTCTTCAGGTTTCTTGGTGGTGTGTGAACATGATCATACAGACTTGTTCACTGTGCAAGTAGCCCATGTGTTCCTGTTTCCATAATTGTTCTCTTGTGTCTACAAGACTGGGGAGTTCCACCACTCCTCTTGGGCTAGCTGCACAAAAGCTGTTCTACCCTGTATGCACACATGGATTTTTCCTCTCTGAACCCTGTTCACACAGGTTATATACAGATGATCAGGTTTTTAAATACATCAGATAGGGATTGCATACATTAGTTAGGACTGCTCTGATAAGGGTATACCGTGAAGATTGGTAGAGCAGCTTAGTATACATTTTTTGCAAAAAACGTATCAACCAAATACCCTGTTTTTTACATCTTTTACTAGCACTTGCGGATTGCTGCAACATTTTTTCAAACTGAGTGTTTTTGGTTTTACCATTCTCTTTTGTGTCTTCTGCATTCCTCGAGGGCTGCAAACAGGTCATGTTTTCAGGATTTCCTTGTACTGCACAGGTGATAATTTAATCACCTACACACATAATGATTGCAGCCCCTTGTGCAATGCTAAGGAAATCTTGAAAACACGCATGGTTTGCGGCCCTCGAGGAATGCAGTTTGACACCCCTGCCTTATGCACTCTCAGTTTCTAAAAAAATAATCAAATAATTGGAAAAACAGTTGCAGCAATGAACGCTGATGCTGCTTTGCTAATTATGGTTGAGTGCCAATTACAATTCGACCACACATTTGAGACTCCATTGGGATTTTCTGTCTGAAGAAAACATTTTATTTGAACTGAACCCCAAACAAAGTATAATAAGGCAAACCAAGTCACTTTTTGCTCCATCGGGCCTCTGTTCTAGAAGGAAATAGCCCCATTTGGGCCCCTGTACAAATCCAGTATTTCAAGGCTTCAGATGGAAACACACATGTGGCAGAAGTTTTTGTTTATTTGCCTTTAGTTCCTTTAGATTAAAATGGCTACTCAGATTTTTGTTTGTAAATCTCTTTGCATAATCCCCAAAGTTGTAATGATGCTGATTATAGTAACTGTATTGGCACATTAAGATGAGCTGACTGAGGCAATTAAATAACAGCCGTTCAGTTAGTATCGTACTTTTCTGCTCATCATTATAATTATTTATCTCCTGTTTACACAGGATGATATGCTGCCATAAAAGATCATTTTAATGGTGGCATTGTAAGCAAAACAGCATTTTATTGGCATGTGTACTAGAGATGATAAGATTGATCGATAGGAATCAAATTTGTCTTTATTGTTTCATTTTAAAAGTCCCCACAAATTTGAACAGTTTGCGATTCAATCTGTGCATTGAAAATGGAAGTATTAGTCTGAGAATAATAATCCAAAGGTTTAAGTGAGATAAGGAAGTTCTGCACCTTTAAAGTTAGCGTGACTGTTAATTCATCGGTCATTGATTTACTGCAGTTACAGCAAAGCACCTTAATAACAGCATTTTATTAATTCTTCACACACTGCAATTGCAAACCAGGAAAGCAGCTTAATATCTTATTTCCTAACTATGCTAGTAAAGAATTCTGCAACCTACATTTACATGCCACAGGCAGGGCAGCCATAATTATTATTTTTTTTCATTTTTAAGTATGAATCACAAATCTTCAGAACCCAAAAAATGTTTTATAGAGATGGGCGAACCTGAACAGTAAAGTTTTGGAGTTTGTACCGAACACCTTCTGTTCGGGCATGGAACAGAACATGGACTTCACCAGGAAGTCTATGTTACTTTTCGGGGTCGGTGGTTGTTGTCCTATCATGTATATGACAGCTCAGAAAATACCGCTTCTGATCGATGGTAAAATCATCACCTCAGACAGCCGTGGTTCCCACAATGTCAAATGACAGCACGAGCCTACAGTTGCTATCAGAGGTATAAAGTTTACCTCTGGTCACAGGTGTCAGCTCATGGGACTACTGCTCCCATCAACAGACGCCTGCTGCCACCAATAAAAGTGAGAACAGGAGCGGCTAATGGGAGTATTTATCAGCCAGGTCCTGCGCTGTAAATAAATAAAGAAAAAAGAACGGGCATGGGTACACCTGTATTTTTGATATCCAGCCAGGCAAAACTCACAGCTGGGGGCTGCAACCCTCTGCTGTGAGTGTTAACAAGGCTGGTTATCAAGAATAGAGGAGTCACCACACTGTTTTTTAAACTATTTAAATAAATAATAAAAAAAACGGTTTGAGTCCCCTACATTTTTTTTACTACCAGCCTTGCTAAAGCAGACAGATTGAGGCTGGTATTCTCTGGCTGGTAAGGGGCCCCCTCAGCCTAAAAATAGCATCCGTCAGCCACCCAGAAAAGGCGCATGTGTTAGACATCTGGAGCGCCCCAGACACAGTGCCACGAGTTCTCAGTAGCGGGCCTCTCTGGTTCGGTTCTAAGGCTGTCACGGTGGCTAGACCCGGTCCGCAACCCTGCTAAGGGGCGTCCAATAAAGGTGGTGCAGTCTGTCAGGGGTTCGTGATGCCACCTGTGGTGTTCGGTCAGGGTGACCGACGCTGCTGTGGGGTCCGCTGGGGTGATGGAATGGCAGCTGGATGGTATACCTTCCCAAAGGTGAAGTATGTCCCCAAGGCTTCCCAGTAAGGTGGATAGTGATGGTGTGAGGTGCAGACAATAACGAGGACACAAGGTTGCAGTCTCTTTACCTCTTTACTGAAGACTTCAGGATCCTCAATCCAGAGCACATTTAACAGGGCTATCTGAGACCGGCCGGTCCGATGGGCACTTCCAGAGTTTCCTTCGCAGATGGAAATCATTGCCTACCACTAGCGCCTGTGTGTTGTAGTCCTACCATGCTGAGCATTCGGAATAGTCCTCACAACTGCTGTTCTCGTTCATCGCTCTCTACAGCTCTCTCTCTCTTTAGTTCCAGATGTTGCTAGTTTCTCATCCCCCAGATATGTTATGGCTAGGACACACCCGTATGACGGGAAGGCCTGGAGGTCTTCCAGACCCTAGAGACACCCCTCTCCCACTGTTGCCCCCTATGTCTTCGTAGGAAATGTAAGGTAGACAGCAAACCTATAATTAAATGTCCTGCGGAGTTCGAAGTAAGTCCTAGAGTCAGTTACTCCTGCGGTGTTCCGGCCACCGGCTACGCGCCTCAGTAGGATGTTGCCTCGGTCTCACGGCACGACTCCTACTGGTACTCCTTTGTGCTTGATCTCGTTTACACTGTTCCACAATATCCTTCCCTTCGTGTCTCTTTCTTAGGATACCGCCTCAAGGTAGTGCAGGCGCGGTTCCGTTACGTTCTGTTCTGTTCGCTAGGCACCTGCCAGGTTCCCACGCCTGACAGGGACCCCCCTGCGTCTTCTCCCTGCAACACCCCCTGCCACGGGATGTTGCCTGAATCCAACCCCAGTCAGCTTCTAACTAACTTCCTCCCCAACCCCTAGTTTTACCAGTGTGAGGAGTGGCCCAATAAATAAAGCCTTTTTCTCCCCTAGTGGCCGGAGTGTGAAGTGTAAAGTGTTCTGGTGATACCTGGTCAGGAGAACTCCTTTAGTGCCATCAGACGTACCATCACTCCCCTTAGTGGCAGAGCATCATACGGCAACGACTAGGTCTCTGGGGCGCTGCACATCTATCCATTACTAATTCTATATTTATATTGTATATAAAGACACAGCAAGAATTAAAGGCTTTTATTTGAAATAAAAGCAAAACACACTTTTCCTTTTTGATTTAAAAATAACAAAAATAACAAACACAGTTATATTCACCTAATGCCTAATTCTACTGAATCCCTCATCTGCTGTAACAAAATAAAAACAAAAAACAACAATATCCCTCACCTGTTGGTTGTTCTGTCTAACACCATAATCCATGTGTTAGGACTGGCGGAACGCACCAAGAAAGGTGATATAGATGCGTTCGCAGTCCGGGGTCCACCGTGCAGGTGAAAACCTGCTGCTAGTAAAAACAGGCTATATGGCGGTACACTAAAGTATATACACGTGGGTTCAACCTCACCCAGCGTGAAGGGAGCAATCCTGTTGCGTCACAGGATCGCGGTACCGCACCTAAAGCGCGAGCGAGTATTCAGCGTACTTAACCCCAACTGGGATTGAAGTCCGATTAGACCCTCGCTGGCACTACACCGCAACTGGGTGTGTAAGGTAACTAAATATAAATATATGAATGCACAGGAGTGCGAGCAATGCCGCACTGACGGACGCCACCAACCACATTGGCTTGGGTATGGAAAGCGCAAGGCAAGCGCACGGCGCCGTACAGGCGGACACAGCAAGAGGACGCTGCAATGTGTGTTTCGTGCTGTTGGATAAGTCGGGCGCTAGATTAGCAAACATACACCTTCCGCGAACAGACATTCAATAGGGAGGGTTATTTAAAGAGCGACTTTCACTCACAACACACACACATATTTACAAGACAATACTAGCGCATGGCCGTGCGGTCATGCGCAGTTTATATAGTTGCAGCACAGGAAGTGGCTACAGAACTTTTGCCCTTCCAAGACCTGCCAAAAGGACCAATGGGATGTGCTGCAGCACCTGAGCATGTGACCCTCGATCTCCAACAGGAGAACTTGCCCTGGGCATGCTCAGTGCGTGCAAACAAGGACTTAGATCCAGAAACGTTCACTCGCCGCTGCCCAGCACTGGCCTTAATGGCAGAAGCAGGAAAAGCAGCAGCAACTCTTCGCACAGAGTCAGACTGAGCGAGACGCTGGGATCGACGTCCCTGCTGAGCAGACTCCACTGCGGCTGGAGGAGAATGGGAGACCGCAGCGGAGACGGATCGAGATTCCACCTGTGCAGCAGAGGAAACTCGACTCCTAAAGGTACCGTCACACTTAGCGACGCTGCAGCGATACCGACAACGATCCGGATCGCTGCAGCGTCGCTGTTTGGTCGCTGGAGAGCTGTCACACAGACAGCTCTCCAGCGACCAACGATCCCGAGGTCCCCGGTAACCAGGGTAAACATCGGGTAACTAAGCGCAGGGCCGCGCTTAGTAACCCGATGTTTACCCTGGTTACCATCCTAAAAGTAAAAAAACAACCGCTACATACTTACCTACCGCTGTCTGTCCTCGGCGCTCTGCTTCTCTGGTCTGGCTGTGAGCGCCGGGCAGCCGGAAAGCAGAGCGGTGACGTCACCGCTCTGCTTTCCGGCTGCCCGTCGCTCACAGCCAGACCAGAGAAGCAGAGCGCCGAGGACAGACAGCGGTAGGTAAGTATGTAGCGGTTGGTTTTTTTACTTTAACGATGGTAACCAGGGTAAACATCGGGTTACTAAGCGCGGCCCTGCGCTTAGTTACCCGATGTTTACCCTGGTTACCAGCAAAGACATCGCTGAATCGGTGTCACACACGCCGATTCAGCGATGTCTACGGGGAGTCCAGCGACCAAATAAAGTTCTGGACTTTCTTCCCCGACCAGCGACAGCACAGCAGGGGCCTGATCGCTGCTGCCTGTCACACTGGACGATATCGCTAGCGAGGACGCTGCAACGTCACGGATCGCTAGCGATATCGTCTAGTGTGACGGTACCTTAACACCATGTTTGGGTATTAATAGTTTTAAACCTGGACGGTGCCAAGATGCCTACGTCCAGGCTGACAACCACTGATGGAACATCAGTGACCAGCGGTGATGTTATGGAGGCTATCTCTGGTCACTGATGCTGCATTCCTAGCCAGGCTGAACTGCAGTGACCTCAATGAGATCCCCGCTAGCACCTCAGTTCACCTGGAGAATTTCACTGCAATGAATTTGATCTGTCGTGAACTTGCCTCTGCACCGTGAGACATTTTCTCACTGTTCTAGTGGTGATCTCACCATGCTCACCACAGTTCAGCCCAGCTGGGACACAGTCTCCGTCACTGGGAGTAACCATTGATGACGTTACCGCTGCTCACTGATGCTGTGCTTGCAGCAGCTCATTCACCAGTGTTTTTCAGCCTGGATGGTAGCACCTAGGCACTGTCTTGGTTGAAAACTGTTTATCCCCCAGACATGGATTACATCAGGGGACAGAACAAGGATAATTTTGTTTTTCATTTCTGTTTTATTACAGGAGACGAGGGATTCAGTGGAATTAGGCTGTTAGATGCGTATAACTATTATTTTTAAATAAAAATGGAAATGTTTATTTTGTTTTATTTCAAATAAAATACTTTATTCTGGCAGTGTGTTCATTTACTATATAACTGTAGTATTAGACGCCTCTCCAGTGCTAAGCCATGAGCTTGATGTCACCTGATAATACAAAGTTGACATCAACCCCACAAATATGAACTCCACTTGACACTGCTACAGGGCAAGTGGGAAGAGCCAGCAAAGCGCCAGAATTGGCCAGGACCCCACAATGTTTTTTTAAATGATTTATTTAAATAATTAAAAGATACAGCATTGGGACCTCTCTATTCCTGATAACCAGCCTTGCTGAAGCTGACAGCTGAAGGTTGCAGCCCTCAGCTGTGAGTCTTGCTTGGTTGGTTATGAAAAATACAGTGGAATCCAAACCATTTTTTTAAATTATTTATTTACAGCACAGGAGCCGGCTGATAAATTCTCCTATCAGCCACTCTTGCTTTCATGTTATTAGTGGCAACAGGCGTCGCCTTATGAGAGCTGTAGTCCCATCAGCTAATACCAGTGATTGGAATTAAACTTTAAACATCGGATAACAGCTGAGCGGTAACGCTGTCATTCAACAGCATGAGAACCGCAGCTGTCTGACTTGCGGTAATGATTTTACCGGCTATCAGAAGCGGTGTTTGCTGCACTGTCATGCACATGGCATGGCAAACACAGGATGTTCGGGCTCCCCATTAAAGTAAATGTTTTCCAGGCTCGAGTTCGAAACATTTTGTAACTGTTCGGCCAAACCTGCTGGACCCAAACATCCAGGTGTCCGCCCATCTATAATGTTTAATCAACAATCTACCACACAAAGGGTATGTGTTACTAAAAAGGTACATTTTTTCACACTTCTTTATTGCAGTAATCCAACATTAGGCCTGAACACGCCACTTGAATGAGTGGACAGTTGCAGGTGTTCGCTTTTGATATCTGACTAACAAGCTTTTCTTGCCATGTTCTTTTTTGGAAAGTACCATGGATGCATTTTTTTTTACTTTAAATCTTTTATATAATATACACATTTTTTATCCTTTCTAATAGTCCAATTTATCAACCATACACCAAACAACCATATCAACCATACTGCATACTGTTGTCATTTTTTAATTTACATGTGTGAACCTATGTGTACTTGCTTTGCCATAAAGCATTTTTAGATAAGTTGCATTTTTTCTTAATGTAAGGATAACTTAAAACAGTTGTAAGACCTTAACCTATTTTAATTTTGTAATTATTTACTTGTTAATAGTAAATTTTAACAACCGTTCATGCCAACGCAATACTGCTGGCTGTTCCAGTTTCTGTGCACGTATGTAACACACAGCCTAGATTTCTGGGTTAGAGTTTTTGGTCAGGGAGATAATCCAATAAAAAATTTAAAAATATGAATCTGAAAATAATTATACCCTCGTTTTACTTTTTGGACACCTTTCTGAGCATTCTAGTTTGGCAACACCATATACCCCACAACTATACGGCGAGCTGTTGCTAGATTTTAAAGTTGGGTTTCAGCTGATTGGCATTTGTTGTTATTAACTGTTTTATTGTGGGCAGAAGGAGGTAATCTGCTTCAACCAAACATTTGAATTCATATTAAAAGACTGAATTGAGACATTACTTAACAGTGCAAGTCTGTTTTGGCACACCAACTTCAATTGTCTAATTGGACCCACCAATATTACTGGCTGACTGGTATTGCAGTAGTCTTTTTGTTGATATCATAGTTTTTCAGGGCTGGTTAGGTGTTCAAAGGGTATGTTATCCAAAGCCAATCATAGGCAATGAATGTGGTAGCATAGGAGATACAAAACATCTATACATTACAAAAAATGTGGGAGCCACTAGCAGCACCACTACCGACATTCCCAGCCGCAGCCGTTCCAGCAGTAAAAGAGCAAAATGCAGATCCCAATTGACCTTCTATGCTTTTGGCAAGTTTATCAGTAGGTTTAAAGTGAACAGCGTAAAGAAATACATTTCACATCACTCGTCTTAGGGTACCGTCACACAGTGGCACTTTGATCGCTAGGACGGCACGATCCGTGACGTTCCAGCGATATCGTTATGATCTCGCTGTGTCTGACACGCTACTGCGATCAGGGACCCCGCTGAGAATCGTATGTCGTAGCAGATCGTCTGAAACTTTATTTTGTCGCTGGATCTCCCGCTGACATCGCTGAATCGGCGTGTGTGACACCGATTCAGCAATGTCTTCACTGGAAACCAGGGTAAATATCGGGTTACTAAGCGCAGGGCCGCGCTTAGTAACCCGATGTTTACCCTGGTTACCAGCGTAAACGTAAAAAAACAACATTACATACTTACCTTCAGCTGTCTGTCCCCGGCGCTGTGCTTCTCTGCACTCCTCCTGCATCCTGTGTCAGCGCCGGCCAGCCAGAAAGCACAGTGGTGACGTCACCGCTCTGCTTTACGGCTGACCGGCGCTGACAGTGTAGAGGAAAGCACAGCGCCGGAGGACAGACACGGAATGTAAGTATGTAATGTTTGTTTTTTTTACGTTTACGCTGGTAACCAGGGTAAACATCGGGTTACTAAGCGCGGCCCTGCGCTTAGTAACCCGATGTTTACCCTGGTTACCAGGGGACTTCGGGATCGTTGGTCGCTGGAGAGCTGTCTGTGTGACAGCTCTCCAGTGACCAAACAGCGACGCTGCAGCGGTCGACATCGTTGTCGTATCGCTGCAGCATCGTTTCAGTGTGACGGTACCCTTAGTCACAGCAGGTTAATGTAGCCTCTGACAGCATCACCATCAGCTTGAATTAATTATCTGCTCAGTCCATCTCCTCCATTGCCATGGCACAGAATGTTGTATATAGCGGAATCTCCATTTTTGTCAATGACACCTACAGAGCTAAAGGGTAACAATATTTTGAACTTTTTACTTTCAGGCTCCACATATCACCATCACTGATCATGAGATTGCCATCAGACAATCATCTTGTCTATATCACACATAAATTTGACTTACATCTATTTAGCATATGATTAGTTATGCAGATTCTTGTCATGTCACTGCAATGTTTCTGCTTTGCTCCTGGTGATGGAAAAACATTTTTCTTCATGAATACTACAAAGTACAAATTGTTCTCACGTTCCTTAATAGCTCAGTGTGTTATTAGGTTGAATCACAAGTGAAAAGTTGTTGGTTCGCATTGAGGAGCAGCCATGAAGACAATTCCCCAAGAAAAGAGAAACCGCATTTTCCAGCTCCTCAATAGCGGTCTCTAGATCTAACTCTTTAGTAGGTCGATTCACAAGTGAAAAGTCGTTGGTTCGAATTGAGGAGCAGCCATGAAGACGATTTCCCAAAAAAAGAGAAACAGCATCATCCAGCTCATCGATAGCAGTCTCTAGATATATTTGTTTTATCGGGCAGCACGGTGGCTCAATGGATAGCACTGCATACTTGCAGCGATGGAGTCCTGGGTTCTAATCCCACCTTGGACAACATCTGCAAGGAGTTTGTATGTTCTCCCATTTTTTTGTGTGGGTTTCCTCCGGGCACTCCGGTTTCCTCCCACATTCCAAAGACATACTGATAGGGAACTTAGATTGTGAGCCCCATTGGGGACAGTGATGATAATGTGTGCAAAAAAAACTGTAAATCACTGCGGAATATGTTAGCACTATATAAAAAAAGAAGAAGAAAGAAAGAATTGTTTTAAACATGCCTGTGGAAATCTCAATTGTCAAGATGCATAGACCAAGAAGGAGTGCCCCTCTACTCAATTGTACCAAGTATAAGGAACTAAAACTAAAGTCAGCATACCGCTTGGTATAAATTCAACTTTTACAGTAGGTGCACATTACCGCTGTGGTCATTAACATAGATTGATTGCTATGATTATGATCAGAGTGACTAGAATCACTTCATTCATTACTCCATCAGCTTCTAGGAGCATATAAGTTTTTTTTCCCCAGTAGACACACTGTTAGTAAAGCAGCCAGGCAGCATTGTATTTTACCTGCAGATAAACCTTATATCTACAGGTAAATTGCATTTTCCAAGATGACAGATACTGTGTCTCAGAATGTTAGAGTCCTGATCATTCTGCTGAAAGATTAAATCTGCAACACTAATTTTGGCTTGTATATTAATAATTTGATGTAGAATATTCACATAAATGTTAAGCATTCTCATATTTTTCAGATTTGTGTAAGGAAAATAAAAGAATATATATTCTGCACTAACATAATTTTGTATTGTATTAATTCATTACTAAATGACCAGGATCATTATATGCATGCCTGGAAGAGTATGTAACTGATTTCCCATCCCCTAAATCGATTGGCATTTAAAATATAAATAATTACTACTGATTAATAACAAATTACAAAAATATTTTCTTTCCATATAAAAAAAATAAAAAATGTTGGTTGAATATTAGTAGGGAAAAGAGAAGAAAAATAGCAGACAGCTTGTCCAAGGGGAATTTGTAGCACAATACACTTTACATAAGACATGATCAAAGTATCAATAAATGACATTTGACACATTCCCCAGAACCTGCCCTGGGCAACATCCGAAACTAACCAATACATTTATTCAGAGCCAAAAATGAGCTTAGACGCCAGGAAGGGAGGAGAAGTAGAATGTTCTTTAGACGTTGTTGAGCTCTATAGATTATATAAACTATACTGCTTTTACTATTCATGTTTTTCTGAAATTGAATTTGGAACATAGTGCTTTATTTCCAAACATGCTCAACCTTTTAGCTCTATAAGGCTAGGGATAACATTTTTGAGTTATCTGCCTTTTAATCTTTAATAAGTCTCAACTGCGGAAAAACCTTTTTGATACATTTATTACAGGGAGAAACGTGCAGAACAATAAAAGGCTATGGCCATGATTTTATGCTCCAATAACTTTAATCAAGCTTGGTTTCTGCACTTTGATGTATATTGGTCTCTTGGTGAACTACAAAAGGATGCATCGCTTTTAGAGTCCAAATCTCCCGGCAAGGCTTGTACTTGTAGTAAATATGCTCGCACTGGATTATATGTCCAAAAACTAATGATGCAACTGGAAGAAAATGTTTTCTTATGCACTCAGTTTAATCTCTCTTTGCGAAATGTGGTTTAGATTAGCATGCTGCTGACAAAGTATTACTTTGGAATAAACATTAATACCATCGTATTCTATTTTTATGGTGTTCATTTTTTGTAATTGGAATCTCATTATTGAGTTGTCATGATCTGGTTCATAAAACGTTATGGTTTTGTTTTCCGTGTTGCACATTGTTTTATTTCATATCTTATGCCACACTTTTACAGTACATCCTGCAGTGCTTTCTTTTTTTGTGCCATTCAGAGATTGCAGAGTCTTAGGTAGTTTCAAGCCTCAATTTAGCTTGACTTATAAGTTCATTAAATAGAAAATTGGGTCTACTAAAGTATTCTAGATAATGTTTCACAATTAATACATCACGTGCATAAGTCATCTCTATTCAAGTAGTGTAGTGTAGAGCAATAAGGGAATAATGGAGTACAAAGCAGACCACAGGTAAAAAGTAGGCATAATACTCCCTGTGCTTACCAGAGTACAGACCTTACATATCCGCAAGGCTCAATTTACCCAATGAAGGCCTGAATGTTGGGTCGTTATAAATGTTGGGTCGTTTTAATCTTTACATCTATTTTTTCTTTGCAGTATGGATCACTATAATAGCTACTTTAAATGGTGACAATGCTTGAAAATTTAACAAGAGTGACACATTTTGTTGGTCAATAAAAGAAGCTTTCCAATTCATTATCATTTTTTTAATAGACAAAGCTGAGATCAGCTACTTCATATTAACAGAAGAACAACTAAAAAAAACAAAAAGAAAAAAGTTCTTTGTGTAGAAGGGATATATATACTTGAGTCTGTGAGTCCATGGGGTATCATTGAGCAGCTTAGCTTCGCTAGCTACTTCTAAATAGTATTTCACTGGCTGAACTAACTTTGGTATATTGATCTCTAAGGGATCCTGCCAGCTTTAATCTTTTGGCCCTAGATTGGGGTCTTATATATATTTTCTTTGTTTCATACACACTGTATATTTTGGGTAACTTATTATGCACTAAGCTTTTTATGTTGGACATTTTTGCTACATGGCGAATCAGTTTGTCTTCTGACATTAGTCTTATGATGAGCGCATGTCATTTGAGCTATGATCCACCCATTGATGTGCTGTCTGTCCCCATGTTCAGAACACAGAGTGCATACCATCGCTGTCACTCCCTAACCTTAGGAAGTTTCCATCAGGCTGTGGCATTTGCTCCTGCTGTCTGCTTTCTGGTGGAATGCAGTATGTATTCCACCACGTCACTTCTGGCCTTATGGTGGAATGCAATACACGCTCCACCATATTACTAAAGGGTGGGCCATGCATATGGATTCAACTGGGTGGGCCATGTATATGGATACACCTAAATAAAATGGGAATGGTTGGTGATATCAACTTCCTCTTTGTGGCACATTAGTATATAGGAGGGGGAAAACATTTCAAGATGGCTGGTGACCATGGCAGCCATTTTGTAGTTGGCCTTTTTGGATCCAACTTTAAAAAATGGCCCACCCAGGTGTATCCATATAAATGGCTCACCCTGTACTTCCGGCCCGGAGCGGTCATGTGACTAGCGCAGCACTTCCAGCTTGACTGGCAGCGCCAACAAAAAAGACAGACTCAATGGTACAAGGGTCAACTGGCAGAAATCCCTGTATCTGGTCAGAGTGTTTGGGAGCTGACTGGAGCCCCTCACTCTTAAAGGGACTCTGTCACCTGAATTTGGCGGGACTGGTTTTGGGTCATATGGGCGGAGTTTTCGGGTGTTTGATTCACCCTTTCCTTACCCGCTGGCTGCATGCTGGCTGCAATATTGGATTGAAGTTCATTCTCTGTCCTCCATAGTACACGCCTGGGAAAGACAAGATTGCTTTGCGCAGGCGTGTACTATGGAGGACAGAGAATGAACTTCAATCCAATATTGCAGCCAGCATGCAGCCAGCGGGTAAGGAATGGGTGAATCAAACACCCGAAAACTCCGCCCATATGACCCAAAACCAGTCCCGCCAAATTCAGGTGACAGGTTCCCTTTAATCCCCTGATGAACCCCTTACTCCAAAAAAAGTGGGGGAAACATGTCGGGATGGGATTCCGTATCTTCTTAAGATAAGTGGTACCATGATTATATACAAGGGGTTTATCAAAGCTCCTATTTTGCTGTCTGCATATTTCTTATCAGCATAAGTGAATAATATTTGAACCTTCATATTACACTTCATTAAATAATGTATATGACTATGGTGATACTGAGATATTATATGTTTATCTGAACCATTTGTGAGAAAAAATAATCTGCTTTGTGTATATTTGCTGCTGAACACCCGACCTGGGCTTTCATTAATTTTGTGGTCAATATCTGATGCTTGTGGGAGTGGAGTTTTTTGGAAAATTTATTATATCAATGAAAATATGTGGACATTTATTGAGTTATTGTAGCCAACGGTTAGTGGCATACTCTGCCCACCATCTATCATGCCCAAAAAATATATTGAGCATATATATAATCCTGTCCATGTACAGCATTATCACACACACTAACAATTTATAGCCATATTGCAGGTTCATCATCTCAAAGCACTTGAGCACTTTATGGGTGTTGGTGACGGCATGGTGAGGGAATTCCTTTAGGTTCAGACAGGGTTAGCACACGTTGAGCGGGGGCCCCATTACGTTCCCCCCATGGTGCTATTTTCCACTGCCAGGTAGGGAAATGGAGTACTAGCTATCTGTTCTCCTCGATTTTTTATAGAAATAAGTTAATATAATTTTGACCTGGTTGAATATTTAGCACCTATGTCTGATCCACATGTGTAGCTTTACAATTTGAGCTTTTAGAGGTACAAAATAAAGCAAATTTTTAGGTCTGTTTTGTTTAAGTCTATGTACTTTATACCAGACCTTAATATATTTATGTGGTTTTTCTCTGTGGTAAGGAAAGACACAGAGGACCATGTGGGGGTCAGTGAGCTGTGGGGAAGGCTGGAGAGGTGAGCAGTGAGGTGAGAATTTGTCATTTTTTTCTGCATCTTAAAGGAGAATTATCACGTCCGATAATGCATTTAGCCTAAAGATATAGATTTATCCTAGAGGTAAATAGAATTTTGATGGAACTGAAAATATGAAACTAAGGAGAAAATTTATGTTATTTGTCCTGACTGAAAGCACATGCCAGCACTTTGACTGACAGCTGGCTTTTCACTAATACACTGCTGAACTGACTGTCAATCAATCCAAGTGCTATAATGTGATTACAGTCACCACTCACTGTGTACTTAGCAGTGCGTGAAGCAGGAGTGGCATGTCTGCATAAATAAAACATTTTCTCCAGGATACCCCACTTCCAGTACAGCCGGTGGGCACCTTGAAAACTATATTAAACTGCAGATGAACTCTACATTTGCAGGTTAATAGCATGATTGGACATGACAAATTCCTTTACCTTTTATTGTAATGGTCATTCAATTTGTGAAGAATAAATTGGCTGCAGATTAAATTTGTATCTCATCAGATCCATGCTATATGTTATCCTAAATATATTTTAAGCTAGTTCAATCAGAAACTGTAAAAAAAAGAAACAGCTGTAGTAAACTTCAATGGTAAGATTCCATTTAATTACATGACTAGTTGTGGTTTTTAATTTTAAGAACATAACATATTTTTTGTGAGAAAAGTACATGTTTTGAGATGTACAAATTGGAGGGACATATATTTTGGGCTTTGAGGACGAAGCTGTATTTTTTCTTTCCATTTTAGCAGCACTACATACCAGGTGATGTAATGTTTTTGTTTTTCTGTTGCATTTTTCTATTTTCTGTTGCATTTTTTTATGAACCATTTGTGCTAACTACATAGCGCCAGCGTTGTAAAGTAAATGTATGGCAGATGGTTCCAAGGTATTAGTGCCCAATTAAATATCGCATCATATTGCTTTAGCACAAATTTTGGGACTCATATCTAAGGGGCATTTTATTAGGTGCTCGTTGTGGATTTCTTCTGCATGTTTTGATACATTTTCAATTTTTTCCTTCCCTTTGATATAAAATGCTGCAGTAAAATGTTCCTATAAAATCAACAGTATTGTCTGTAGTACATTTTGGTATCTGACTTTTTTACAACTTATGCAGTTAGTGGCATTTTTACCAAAATGAAGTCCACTTTAGGTATTTTAAGTTCCCATGATCAGAAATTGGTGAATTTCGTAGGGTGCAGATTTTCTGACACATTTCTACACTTATTGGCTAAATTAAGTGACTTCTTTCATTGCATTGATGAACTCTTATTTTTTAAATTGTTTTAATCACATTTTTCGCCTGTGTTTTTTTTTTCTCTTTTTGATATGTCATGTTTTAAATTAAACTGCTGTAATTTGGAAACTTCTTTAATTTGGCTTGGATAAAACTTTATTAATAAAGTCGTGTGTAAATAACATGCATTTGTACTGTGTTTCCTCTGTGGAATTGCAATCAAAACACATATGAGTTATTTTCCTGTGAATATTCCTTGCCTTGTTCAGGTTTGTAGGGAAAATCTTCAAATAAAAAGCATATTTCCTGCAAGCAAAATTTTAGAAAAAATGTTAAATTCAGTGTAAAAAATGCACCAACTACTCATTATGGGCACAATTATATTAATTCACTAATATTCTGCATGTTATCTTTAAATAAAATAATTATTACAAACATTTATGAAAATAAGATTTTTGCATGAATTAAAAAACAAAAAAAAAGTATGTGTGAATGAAACCTACATGTGATATGAGTGATCTGGAAATAAGACGTTAAATAAAAAAATATTATCATTAGAAATATTATTAGAAATTAAAAAAATATTATTATTTCTATTATTATTATCTGTGTTTTAGAACTGAAGACACTTCAGAAAAACACAGCTATTTTTCCTGAAGTGTCTTTGTCATGTAGTTAGTTGTTTCTAATGTGGCTACCCTCATCTTTTTTATTTATTTTTATTACATAGAAATGCTTGCTTTCAAGCAGCAGCCACCTACAGAATGACCACGTAGCCAACATGGAACATATTCATAGCAAGTTGCTTTGACATTGCTGTGTGCATACTATTTTTTTTTTTAACATTGTTTTTCAAATAGGTTCCAGGCAGAATCCACATGAAATAGACACCATGTGTACATACCCTTAGGGCATTTTCAAATAATAAGAGCACTGGCGCTGCTGATATCACGTACAACACAATGAAACTATACCTCCGAGACAAGTACAATACTGCTAAAACCATACTTTGTGCTCATTGAAAATATGCATCCATTTCCAATAGGTAGAGAACGATAAGTTGAAAACAGGTCCCTTGCCAACAAATAACTGCAATAAAATAAGAGTGAAGACTATTTTTGACATGGTGACTAGAGATGAGCGAATCAGGCAAAATTTAAAGTTTTCTGTTCGCAGACAAGTTCAATTGAATTTTCAATTGAATTGGTCGCAAAATTTGATTAGCTGAGAAGCTATTCTATGCAAGTTGCATGTCCCTTATTATGGCATGGTTTCAAAGGAAAGATGAAAAAAATACAAACAAACACTGAAACTCAGTTTATTTTTAACATTTCCCTTCACATCATTCTTCTTAAGCATTAAATTATAGAACAGCACAAAACAAAACACAGGCCACCTTAACCCTGCTGTTGTCTTCGGTCTGGGGAGACCTATTTTGAACTTTTTGGGGTGTTCAAGATGCGGTTCTGAAACTTGTGGTTGGTTTACTTAAATGAGGATGGGTCAGATGGCCACAGGTTTCAGAGCCGCATCTTGAATATTTTAAAGAATATTGAAGTTCAAGGTCGGTCGTTTTTGACCGAAGACAACAGCAGGGTTAAAAAAGAAAAAAGGCTTAAGCCTCAGATGGTATATCAGAGATATATATACAGTCAAGTTCTTTGAATAAAATAATCAGATACAAACTAATAAGTGTTCCTACTATAGAGGTATCTGAACATATACTGGATGCAGCAGGCACGTATGACAGCATTATTTAGCTATCAAAAGTGTGTACATATGGCACAGCATCTAACCTATCCAATTCTGCAGTTGCACAGGGACTGGACCAACCACAACTATCTACTATACCAAGATTTATAGAAACAATTAAATAGAACAATCATAACTATAAGGTATTTTTTAGAAAGACACTGACAGTGGTGAGAAGGAAATCCCAAACAAAAGGCCTGATTTCACGGGCTATAGTTATTCATATGGTAGACAGATGCAGAAAATACAATGTATTATGGATGAGGAGGCTTCCACACCCCATAAAGTTTATTTAAAAGGAGAATTAAAAGGAACGCTCTCTGTTGTGAATTCTGTGGCAGAGCTCCCTCCTGTGGTCACAAGTGGTACTTCGGCTGATTCTCTCTGTGAGCTTCCGTTGGTGGAGGAGAGTGGTACTGCGGCTTCTGAGTTTCCTTCCTCCGGTGATGTGGTGAAGTCGTTAGGTGCTGCTCTATTTAACTCCACCTAGTGCTTTGATCCTGGCCTCCAGTCAATGTTCTAGTATTGGACCTGTTTCCTCCTGGATCGTTCCTGTGGCCTGCTGCTCTGCATAGCTAAGTTCCGCTTTGCTATTTTGTTTGCTGTTTTTTTCCGTCCAGCTTGTCTATTTGTTTTTTCTTGCTTGCTGGAAGCTCTGGGACGCAGAGGGTGTACCTCCGTGCCGTTAGTTCGGTACGGAGGGTCTTTTTGCCCCCTTTGCGTGGTTGTTTGTAGGGTTTTGTGTTGACCGCAAAGTTACCTTTCCTATCCTCGCTCTGTTTAGTAAGTCGGGCCTCACTTTGCTAAATCTATTTCATCTCTACGTTTGTCTTTTCATCTTAACTCACAGTCATTATATGTGGGGGCTGCCTTTTCCTTTGGGGTATTTCTCTGAGGCAAGGTAGGCTTATTTTCTATCTTCAGGCTAGCTAGTTTCTCAGGCTGTGCCGAGTTGCATAGGGAGCGTTAGGCACAATCCACGGCTGCCTCTAGTGTGGTTTGAGAGGATTAGGGATTGCGGTCAGCAGAGTTCCCACGTCTCAGAGCTCGTTCTATGTTTTTGGGTTATTGTCAGATCACTGTATGTGCTCTGACTTCTATGTCCATTGTGGTACTGAATTACCTCATCATAACAGTAGTGGAGGCCAAAAGTACTAATGATTCTCAATAGAGGGAAAAAAGAAGTTCTGAGACCATTTTTTTTCTCTGCACTGTGTTTTGCCTTTTTTTTCCCCTAGACATTTGGGTGGTTCAGTACACAGGTGTAGCGATGGACATTAAAGGTCTGTCTTCATGTGTGGATCAGCTCTCGGCAAGAGTACAAAAGATTCAAGACACTATTGATCAGAAATCTATGTTAGAACCAAGAATTCCTATTCCTGATTTGTTTTTTGGAGATAGAACTAAATTTCTGAGTTTCAAAAATAATTGTAAACTATTTCTGGCCTTGAAACCTCGCTCCTCTGGTGACCCAGTTCAACAACATAGTAACATAGTAACATAGTAACATAGTTAGTAAGGCCGAAAAAAGACATTTGTCCATCCAGTTCAGCCTATATTCCATCATAATAAATACCCAGATCTACGTCCTTCTACAGAACCTAATAATTGTATGATACAATATTGTTCTGCTCCAGGAAGACATCCAGGCCTCTCTTGAACCCCTCGACTGAGTTCGCCATCACCACCTCCTCAGGCAAGCAATTCCAGATTCTCACTGCCCTAACAGTAAAGAATCCTCTTCTATGTTGGTGGAAAAACCTTCTCTCCTCCAGACGCAAAGAATGCCCCCTTGTGCCCGTCACCTTCCTTGGTATAAACAGATCCCCAGCGAGATATTTGTATTGTCCCCTTATATACTTATACATGGTTATTAGATCGCCCCTCAGTCGTCTTTTTTCTAGACTAAATAATCCTAATTTCGCTAATCTATCTGGGTATTGTAGTTCTCCCATCCCCTTTATTAATTTTGTTGCCCTCCTTTGTACTCTCTCTAGTGCCATTATATCCTTCCTGAGCACCGGTGCCCAAAACTGGACACAGTACTCCATGTGCGGTCTAACTAGGGATTTGTACAGAGGCAGTATAATGCTCTCATCATGTGTATCCAGACCTCTTTTAATGCACCCCATGATCCTGTTTGCCTTGGCAGCTGCTGCCTGGCACTGGCTGCTCCAGGTAAGTTTATCATTAACTAGGATCCCCAAGTCCTTCTCCCTGTCAGATTTACCCAGTGGTTTCCTGTTCAGTGTGTAATGGTGATATTGATTCCCTCTTCCCATGTGTATAACCTTACATTTATCATTGTTAAACCTCATCTGCCACCTTTCAGCCCAAGTTTCCAACTTATCCAGATCCATCTGTAGCAGAATACTATCTTCTCTTGTATTAACTGCTTTACATAGTTTTGTATCATCTGCAAATATCGATATTTTACTGTGTAAACCTTCTACCAGATCATTAATGAATATGTTGAAGAGAACAGGTCCCAATACTGACCCCTGCGGTACCCCACTGGTCACAGCGACCCAGTTAGAGACTATACCATTTATAACCACCCTCTGCTTTCTATCACTAAGCCAGTTACTAACCCATTTACACACATTTTCCCCCAGACCAAGCATTCTCATTTTGTGTACCAACCTCTTGTGCGGCACGGTATCAAACGCTTTGGAAAAATCGAGATATACCACGTCCAATGACTCACCGTGGTCCAGCCTATAGCTTACCTCTTCATAAAAACTGATTAGATTGGTTTGACAGGAGCGATTTCTCATAAACCCATGCTGATATGGAGTTAAACAGTTATTCTCATTGAGATAATCCAGAATAACATCCCTCAGAAACCCTTCAAATATTTTACCAACAATAGAGGTTAGACTTACTGGCCTATAATTTCCAGGTTCACTTTTAGAGCCCTTTTTGAATATTGGCACCACATTTGCTATGCGCCAGTCCTGCGGAACAGACCCTGTCGCTATAGAGTCACTAAAAATAAGAAATAATGGTTTATCTATTACATTACTTAGTTCTCTTAGTACTCGTGGGTGTATGCCATCCGGACCCGGAGATTTATCTATTTTAATCTTATTTAGCCGGTTTCGCACCTCTTCTTGGGTTAGATTGGTGACCCTTAATATAGGGTTTTCATTGTTTCTTGGGATTTCACCTAGCATTTCATTTTCCACCGTGAATACCGTGGAGAAGAAGGTGTTTAATATGTTAGCTTTTTCCTCGTCATCTACAACCATTCTTTCCTCACTATTTTTTAAGGGGCCTACATTTTCAGTTTTTATTCTTTTACTATTGATATAGTTGAAGAACAGTTTGGGATTAGTTTTACTCTCCTTAGCAATGTGCTTCTCTGTTTCCTTTTTGGCAGCTTTAATTAGTTTTTTAGATAAAGTATTTTTCTCCCTATAGTTTTTTAGAGCTTCAATGGTGCCATCCTGCTTTAGTAGTGCAAATGCTTTCTTTTTACTGTTAATTGCCTGTCTTACTTCTTTGTTTAGCCACATTGGGTTTTTCCTATTTCTAGTCCTTTTATTCCCACAAGGTATAAACCGCTTACACTGCCTATTTAGGATGTTCTTAAACATTTCCCATTTATTATCTGTATTCTTATTTCTGAGGATATTGTCCCAGTCTACCAGATTAAGGGCATCTCTAAGCTGTTCAAACTTTGCCTTCCTAAAGTTCAGTGTTTTTGTGACTCCCTGACAAGTCCCCCTAGTGAAAGACAGGTGAAACTGCACAATATTGTGGTCGCTATTTCCTAAATGCCCGACCACCTGCAGATTTGTTATTCTGTCAGGTCTATTAGATAGTATTAGGTCTAAAAGTGCTGCTCCTCTGGTTGGATTCTGCACCAATTGTGAAAGATAATTTTTCTTGGTTATTAGCAGAAACCTGTTGCCTTTATGGGTTTCACAGGTTTCTGTTTCCCAGTTAATATCCGGGTAGTTAAAGTCCCCCATAACCAGGACCTCATTATGGGTTGCAGCTTCATCTATCTGCTTTAGAAGTAGACTTTCCATGCTTTCTGTTATATTTGGGGGTTTGTAACAGACCCCAATGAGAATTTTGTTACCATTTTTCCCTCCATGAATTTCAACCCATATGGACTCGACATCCTCATTCCCTTCGCTAATATCCTCCCTTAAAGTGGACTTTAGACAAGACTTTACATAGAGACAAACCCCTCCTCCTCTCCGATTTTTACGATCCTTTCTAAACAGACTGTAACCCTGTAAGTTAACTGCCCAGTCATAGCTTTCATCTAACCATGTCTCGGTTATTCCCACTATGTCAAAGTTACCTGTAGATATTTCTGCTTCTAGTTCTTCCATCTTGTTTGTCAGGCTTCTGGCGTTTGCGAGCATGCAGTTTAGAGGATTTTGTTTTGTTCCAATCTCCTCACTGTGGATTGTTTTAGAAATGTTCTTACCTCCCTTCTGAGTATGTTTTCCTGGGTCGTCTTTGTTCGAGTCTAATGTTTTTCTTCCCGTCCCCTCTTCTTCTAGTCTAACGCCCTCCTGATGAGTGTAGCGAGTCTTCTGGCGAATGTGTGTTTCCCAGGTTTGTTGAGGTGTAGTCCGTCTCTGGCGAGGAGTCCATCATACCAGTAATTCACACCGTGGTCCAGGAATCCAAATCCTTGTTGTCTGCACCATCGTCTTAGCCAGTTGTTTGCATCAAGGATCCTGTTCCATCTCCTGGTGCCATGCCCGTCTACTGGAAGGATAGAAGAAAAAACTACCTGTGCATCCAGTTCCTTTACTTTCTTCCCCAACTCTTCAAAGTCCTTGCAGATTGTCGGTAGGTCCTTCCTTGCCGTGTCATTGGTGCCAACATGTATCAGAAGAAATGGGTGGACGTCCTTGGAGCTGAAGAGCTTTGGTATCCTATCGGTCACATCCTTGATCATCGCACCTGGAAGGCAGCATACTTCTCTTGCAGTTATGTCCGGTCTGCAGATGGCTGCTTCTGTGCCTCTCAGTAGTGAGTCTCCCACCACCACCACTCTTCGTTGTTTCTTGGCTGTACTTTTTGCTGTCACTTGTTGCTGTGTGCCCTTTTCTTTTTTGCTTGCTGGTATTGCTTCATTCTTAGGTGTGCCATCTTCATCCTCTACAAAGATTTGATATCGGTTCTTCAGTTGTGTGGTTGGTGATTTCTCCATGGTCTTCTTGCTTCTTTTGGTCACATGCTTCCACTCATCTGCTTTTGGAGGTTCTCTGACACTTTTTTCACCTTCTGTGACCAGTAGAGATGCTTCTGTTCTGTCTAGAAAGTCTTCATTCTCTTTGATGAGTTTCAAAGTTGCTATTCTTTCTTCCAGACCCCGCACCTTTTCTTCTAAAAGGGCCACTAGTCTACACTTCTGACAGGTGAAATTGGATTCTTCTTCTGGTCGATCTGTGAACATGTAGCACATGCTGCAGCTCACCATGTAGGTTGTCACATCTGCCATGTTGCTCCTAGATCCTGCTGACTTGCTGTGTGTTTTCCTTCTTGTGTAATCTACTCAGCCAAGCTCTCTTGCAATAATGTCCTACAGGCAAAAATTCGGCGCGCGGTTTGGTGATGCTTTCGAAGCAGCTGGTCCCGGCTGTACCCAACGATCTTCTAGCTTAGGGAGACTTCGCTTCTCCCAGAAGGCACCTGGAATATGCAAATTAGCCTCCTGAAGCTTGAATCCCTGGTTTGGTGATGCTTTCGAAGCAGCTGGTCCCGGCTGTACCCAACGATCTTCTAGCTTAGGGAGACTTCGCTTCTCCCAGAAGGCACCTGGAATATGCAAATTAGCCTCCTGAAGCTTGAATCCCTGGTTTGGTGATGCTTTCGAA
This sequence comes from Ranitomeya imitator, assembly GCF_032444005.1. Lineage (NCBI taxonomy): Eukaryota > Metazoa > Chordata > Amphibia > Anura > Dendrobatidae > Ranitomeya > Ranitomeya imitator. The sequence continues at coordinate 268,311,280 of NC_091287.1, read as the reverse complement.
GCAGCTGGTCCCGGCTGTACCCAACGATCTTCTAGCTTAGGGAGACTTCGCTTCTCCCAGAAGGCACCTGGAATATGCAAATTAGCCTCCTGAAGCTTGAATCCCTGGTTTGGTGATGCTTTCGAAGCAGCTGGTCCCGGCTGTACCCAACGATCTTCTAGCTTAGGGAGACTTCGCTTCTCCCAGAAGGCACCTGGAATATGCAAATTAGCCTCCTGAAGCTTGAATCCCTGGTTTGGTGATGCTTTCGAAGCAGCTGGTCCCGGCTGTACCCAACGATCTTCTAGCTTAGGGAGACTTCGCTTCTCCCAGAAGGCACCTGGAATATGCAAATTAGCCTCCTGAAGCTTGAATCCCTGGTTTGGTGATGCTTTCGAAGCAGCTGGTCCCGGCTGTACCCAACGATCTTCTAGCTTAGGGAGACTTCGCTTCTCCCAGAAGGCACCTGGAATATGCAAATTAGCCTCCTGAAGCTTGAATCCCTGGTTTGGTGATGCTTTCGAAGCAGCTGGTCCCGGCTGTACCCAACGATCTTCTAGCTTAGGGAGACTTCGCTTCTCCCAGAAGGCACCTGGAATATGCAAATTAGCCTCCTGAAGCTTGAATCCCTGGTTTGGTGATGCTTTCGAACAAGTTTTGATCATTGTTTCTTTTTTACGTGGCGACCCTCAGGACTGGGCATTTTCTCTTGCGCCAGGATATCCTGCATTAAGTAATATCGATGCGTTTTTCCTGGCGCTCGGATTGCTGTACGATGAACCTAATTCAGTGGATCAGGCAGAGAAGAATTTGCTGGCTCTGTGTCAGGCTCAGGATGATATAGAGGTATATTGTCAGAAATTTAGAAAGTGGTCCGTACTCACTCAATGGAATGAAGGTGCGCTCGCAGCTATTTTCAGAAAGGGTCTCTCTGAAGCCCTTAAGGATGTCATGGTGGGATTTCCTATGCCTGCTGGTTTGAATGAGTCTATGTCTTTGGCTATTCAGATCGGTCGACGCTTGCGTGAGCGTAAATCTGTGCACCATTTGGCGGTATTACCTGAGCTTAAACCTGAGCCTATGCAGTGCGATAGGACTTTGACCAGAGTTGAACAGCAAGAACACAAACGTCTGAATGGGCTGTGTTTCTACTGTGGTGATTCCACTCATGCTATCTCTGATTGTCCTAAGCACACTAAGCGGTTCGCTAGGTCTGCCACCATTGGTACGGTACAGTCAAAATTTATTTTGTCCGTTACCTTGATCTGCTCTTTGTCATCGTATTCTGTCATGGCATTTGTGGATTCAGGCGCTGCCCTGAATTTGATGGACTTGGAGTATGCTAGGCGTTGTGGGTTTTTCTTGGAGCCCTTGCAGTGTCCTATTCCATTGAGAGGAATTGATGCTATGCCTTTGGCCAAGAATAAGCCTCAGTACTGGACCCAGCTTACCATGTGCATGGCTCCTGCACATCAGGAGGTTATTCGCTTTCTGGTGTTGCATAATCTGCATGATGTGGTCGTGTTGGGGTTGCCATGGCTACAAGTCCATAATCCAGTATTAGATTGGAAATCCATGTCTGTGTCCAGCTGGGGTTGTAAGGGGGTACATGGTGATGTCCCATTTCTGACTATTTCGTCATCCACCCCTTCTGAGGTTCCAGAGTTCTTGTCTGACTACCGGGATGTATTTGATGAGCCCAAGTCCGATACCCTACCTCCGCATAGGGATTGTGATTGTGCTATCGATTTGATTCCTGGTAGTAAATTCCCAAAAGGTCGATTGTTTAATTTGTCTGTGCCTGAGCACGCCGCTATGCGGAGTTATGTGAAGGAGTCCTTGGAGAAGGGGCATATTCGCCCATCATCGTCGCCATTAGGAGCAGGGTTCTTTTTTGTAGCCAAGAAGGATGGTTCGCTGAGACCTTGTATAGATTACCGCCTTCTAAATAAGATCACAGTTAAATTTCAGTACCCCTTGCCGTTGTTATCTGATTTGTTTGCTCGGATTAAGGGGGCCAGTTGGTTCACCAAGATAGATCTTCGTGGTGCATATAATCTTGTGCGTATTAAGCGAGGCGATGAATGGAAAACTGCATTTAATACGCCCGAGGGCCATTTTGAGTATCTAGTAATGCCATTCGGACTTGCCAATGCTCCATCAGTGTTTCAGTCCTTTATGCATGACATCTTCCGAGAGTACCTGGATAAATTCCTGATTGTGTACTTGGATGACATTTTGATCTTCTCAGATGATTGGGAGTCTCATGTGAAGCAGCTCAGAATGGTGTTTCAGGTCCTGCGTGCTAATTCTTTGTTTGTGAAGGGATCAAAGTGTCTCTTTGGTGTTCAGAAGGTTTCATTTTTGGGGTTCATCTTTTCCTTTTCTACTATCGAGATGGACCCTGTTAAGGTCCAAGCCATCCATGATTGGACTCAGCCGACATCTCTGAAAAGTCTGCAAAAGTTCCTGGACTTTGCTAATTTTTATCGTCGCTTCATCTGCAATTTTTCTAGTATTGCTAAACCATTGACCGATTTGACCAAGAAGGGTGCTGATGTGGTCAATTGGACTTCTGCTGCTGTGGAAGCTTTTCAAAAGTTGAAGCGTCGTTTTTCTTCTGCCCCTGTGTTGTGTCAACCAGATGTTTCGCTTCCATTCCAGGTCGAGGTTGATGCTTCTGAGATTGGAGCAGGGGCTGTTTTGTCGCAGAGAAGTTCTGATTGCTCGGTGATGAAACCATGCGCCTTCTTTTCCAGGAAGTTTTCGCCTGCTGAGCAAAATTATGATGTGGGCAATCGAGAGTTGCTGGCCATGAAGTGGGCATTCGAGGAGTGGCGTCATTGGCTTGAAGGAGCTAAGCATCGCGTGGTGGTCTTGACTGATCATAAGAACTTGACTTATCTCGAGTCTGCCAAGCGGTTGAATCCTAGACAGGCTCGTTGGTCGCTGTTTTTTGCCCGTTTTGACTTTGTGATTTCGTACCTTCCGGGCTCTAAAACTGTGAAGGCGGATGCTCTGTCTAGGAGTTTTGTGCCCGACTCTCCGGGTTTATCTGAGCCGGCGGGTATCCTCAAAGAGGGAGTAATTGTGTCTGCCATCTCCCCTGATTTGCGGCGGGTGCTGCAAAAATTTCAGGCTAATAAACCTGGTCGTTGCCCAGCGGAGAAACTGTTTGTCCCTGATAGGTGGACAAATAAAGTTATCTCTGAGGTTCATTGTTCGGTGTTGGCTGGTCATCCTGGAATCTTTGGTACCAGAGAGTTGGTGGCTAGATCCTTTTGGTGGCCATCTGTGTCGCGGGATGTGCGTTCTTTTGTGCAGTCCTGTGGGATTTGTGCTCGGGCTAAGCCCTGCTGTTCTCGTGCCAGTGGGTTGCTTTTGCCCTTGCCGGTCCCGAAGAGGCCTTGGACACATATCTCTATGGATTTTATTTCAGATCTTCCCGTCTCTCAAAAGATGTCAGTCATTTGGGTGGTCTGTGATCGCTTCTCTAAGATGGTCCATTTGGTACCCTTGTCTAAAATACCTTCCTCCTCTGATTTGGTGCCATTGTTCTTCCAGCATGTGGTTCGTTTACATGGCATTCCAGAGAATATCGTTTCTGACAGAGGTTCCCAGTTTGTTTCGAGGTTTTGGCGAGCCTTTTGTGGTAGGATGGGCATTGACTTGTCTTTTTCCTCGGCTTTCCATCCTCAGACTAATGGCCAGACCGAACGAACCAATCAGACCTTGGAAACATATCTGAGATGCTTTGTTTCTGCTGATCAGGATGACTGGGTGTCCTTTTTGCCTTTGGCTGAGTTCGCCCTTAATAATCGGGCCAGCTCGGCTACCTTGGTTTCGTCGTTTTTCTGCAACTCTGGGTTCCATCCTCATTTCTCTTCAGGGCAGGTTGAGTCTTCGGACTGTCCTGGTGTGGATACTGTGGTGGACAGGTTGCAGCAGATTTGGACTCATGTAGTGGACAATTTGACCTTGTCCCAGGAGAAGGCTCAACGTTTCGCTAATCGCAGACGCTGTGTGGGTCCCCGACTTCGTGTTGGGGATTTGGTTTGGTTATCTTCTCGTCATATTCCTATGAAGGTTTCCTCTCCTAAGTTTAAACCTCGCTTCATTGGTCCGTATAGGATTTCTGAGGTTCTTAATCCTGTGTCTTTTTGTCTGACCCTTCCAGATTCTTTTTCCATACATAACGTATTCCATAGGTCATTGTTGCGGAGATACGTGGCACCTATGGTTCCATCTGTTGATCCTCCTGCCCCGGTTTTGGTGGAGGGGGAGTTGGAGTATATTGTGGAGAAGATTTTGGATTCTCGTCTTTCAAGACGGAAACTCCAGTATCTGGTTAAGTGGAAGGGTTGTGCTCAGGAAGATAATTCCTGGGTCTTTGCCTCTGATGTCCATGCTCCCGATCTTGTTCGTGCCTTTCATATGGCTCATCCTGGTCGTCCTGGGGGCTCTGGTGAGGGTTCGGTGACCCCTCCTCAAGGGGGGGTACTGTTGTGAATTCTGTGGCAGAGCTCCCTCCTGTGGTCACAAGTGGTACTTCGGCTGATTCTCTCTGTGAGCTTCCGTTGGTGGAGGAGAGTGGTACTGCGGCTTCTGAGTTTCCTTCCTCAGGTGATGTGGTGAAGTCGTTAGGTGCTGCTCTATTTAACTCCCCCTAATGCTTTGATCCTGGCCTCCAGTCAATGTTCTAGTATTGGACCTGTTTCCTTCTGGATCGTTCCTGTGGCCTGCTGCTCTGCATAGCTAAGTTCCGCTTTGCTATTTTGTTTGCTGTTTTTTTCCGTCCAGCTTGTCTATTTGTTTTTTCTTGCTTGCTGGAAGCTCTGGGATGCAGAGGGTGTACCTCCGTGCCGTTAGTTCGGTATGGAGGGTCTTTTTGCCCCCTTTGCGTGGTTGTTTGTAGGGTTTTGTGTTGACCGCAAAGTTACCTTTCCTATCCTCGCTCTGTTTAGTATGTCGGGCCTCACTTTGCTAAATCTATTTCATCTCTACGTTTGTCTTTTCATCTTAACTCACAGTCATTATATGTGGGGGCTGCCTTTTCCTTTGGGGTATTTCTCTGAGGCAAGGTAGGCTTATTTTCTATCTTCAGGCTAGCTAGTTTCTCAGGCTGTGCCGAGTTGCATAGGGAGCGTTAGGCGCAATCCACGGCTGCCTCTAGTGTGGTTGGAGAGGATTAGGGATTGCGGTCAGCAGAGTTCCCACGTCTCAGAGCTCGTTCTATGTTTTTGGGTTATTGTCAGATCACTGTATGTGCTCTGACTTCTATGTCCATTGTGGTACTGAATTACCTCATCATAACAGCTCTCACCCAATAGAAGATATCATTCCAGTCCAGGGAGTATATTAAGCTTGATGGTTCAATCCAGGAAGACAGAGACAGAAGTCTAGCCCTATAGATCCATATCAGGGCTATCTCATACTTTTTTCCCAGACTTAAGCCCTGAAAAGAGCTGTCGACATCTAGCCCTGTTATGGAGGCCCTGCACTATCTATTTGTGCTTCCCAATGTGTTTCATCAATTCAGAATCCTCAGGGGACTTAGAGCACATGCAGGGTTTCCCACAATGGTACCGAGTGAAATGGGCAACTCCGTCCTATGCTCTTTCTGTTGTAGCAGAGAGCATGATTGTTAAGGCTAAGTACTTATATGGTGGACAAACAATAAACATCTGATTAAAATCAATGCTAAATTTGCCAGTCAAATCCTAAAGGAAGTCACATTAAACACCTATAAATGATGTTTATACCTGGAACGCACGCTGACATTTTCTCAAACATGTAGAATACGCTACTCTCCATAGTACATCCACCTTTAGTAGTCATTCCTCCGGGTGATGTTCCTTCTAGACCAATATTAGTAAATATATAGATATAAAGTCCAGGGGGCTCAAGTGAATCTCACATTTATATCTATATATTTTCGAATATTGGTCTTGGCTTGCATTTATTCCTATATTTCCATATGATATTGCATAGAAATGCTTATAAAATGCCTGCTTTGACCTTAGCTGTGATTTGTGCTTTTGTCTCTGGATTCTCCCATGAGTCATTTAATTTTTTTCACTTTACTATATAATATATTTTCTCTCTTGGGAGGTACCAAAGGCATGCCCCAGCATCTTCCAGTTACTTTCTTTGTGTCCAGCACGCACTTTAGTTATATGTACCCTACATTTTATAAGGATCCTGCTTTTCTCAATGTTATAATTCTGTGCATTTGCCTCTCTATCAAATTATGTCATCCTACAGGGTGATGCCTTAAGGTACCGTCACACTTTAGCGACGCTGCAGCGATACCGACAACGATCCGGATCGCTGCAGCGTCGCTGTTTGGTCGCTGGAGAGCTGTCACACAGACAGCTCTCCAGCGACCAACGATCAGGGGAAAGACTTCGGCATCATTGAAACTGTCTTCAACTATGCCGAAGTCCCCGGGTAACCAGGGTAAACATCGGGTTACTAAGCGCAGGGCCGCGCTTAGTAACCCGATGTTTACCCTGGTTACCATCGTTAAAGTAAAAAAAACAACCGCTACATACTTACCTACCGCTGTCTGTCCCCGGCGCTGGGCTTCTCTGCTCTGGCTGTGTCTTGGAAACTCTCCCATGAAACTTTCCACACCATAAAGATGTCATCTCTATAGTGGGTACAGATGTCAAATTTGGCAGTCTCCTGCATGCAATTCCCAAATGCATGGGTTTCATCCAACCAGTCCAGGAAGATGGTCAGGTGCATATGGACTGCCCATGGCTGAGCAGAGTGGGCAAAGGTGGGATTTATTGTGTCTTTCTTGTCGGACAGGGCGTTGGAATGGGCTTCGCCGCTATGGGAGCGTGGTGATCATGTGGTGCAGAGTCCTTCGCTGTTCTTGAGCACTCTGAAACAGGTCTTTTTAGGACCTCAAGTCACCCATGATACTGCACTCTAACTGCTGGCATTAACTCAGGGTGAGTCCTTAGTCAGCCATTTTGCCATCCACTTCCACATTTTAGCTTCTGAGCTGGAGTGGTCGGATAAAGCCCTTATCCCCATATTTTGGAAGGGGCTGGCTGATCACGTGAAGGACGCTCTGGCCACTAGGGAGATTCCTGCCACACTGGAGGAGTTAATGACTGTCTCTACTCGTACTGACCTCCGTTTTAACGAGCGGAGGTTAGAATGAGCCCAGTGTAGGCAGAGGATTCAGCTGGCTCCTTCCTTCGCCAAACCTCTGGAATCTCCGATCCTGGTTCCTGAGTCCCATGAGGCCATGGAAAACGAGGAAACGAGGAAAACGTCGAGGAAACGTCAGCATTTAGTGGTAGTGGGTGGAGGTACACTAGACACGACGACATTTGCCTCCAAATTGTCCTTTAAGGGGACAATTATTATAGGCTCATCCTCCCACTCGGTAGAGCTCTGCGTGGATTCTGGGGCGGAGGGCAATTTTATGTCTTCTGCCTTCGTCCAACGTCACGCAATACCCCTGGTTATGCTAGCTCAACCAGTAACGGTACGAGTGGTGAATGAGTCGACACTGCCCTCACAGATAACACACCAGACCATCCCTATTATTCTGTCCATGTCGTCATCCTATCAGGAGATTATATCTCTGCTCATCATTCCTGAGGGAATTGATGAGGTCCTGGCGGGAATACATTGGCTGCGGTACCACTCTCCTTATATCGAGTGGTCCACAGGCAGAATTCTGGGATGGGGTGAATCTTGTGGGGGTAGGTGTCAGAGGGAGTGCATTCAGGTTGCTACTACAGAGGTTCCCGCAGATTTATCCTCTCTCCCCAAGCAATATTGGTCTTATGCAGACGTTTTCTCCAAAAAGGTGGTGGAGACCCTTCCGCCCCATCGCCCTTATGACTGTCCTATTGAACTCTTGCCTGGTGCTGAGCCTCCCCAGGGTCGAGTTTATCCATTATCTCTCCCGGAGATGGAGGCAATGTCACAGTACATCCAGGCAAATCTGGCAAGAGGATTCATTAGGAAGTCAGTGTCACTTGCTGGGGCAGGGTTCCTTTTTGTGCAGAAGAAGAATGGGGAATTGCGTCCATGCATAGACTACAGGTGTCTTAATGCCATCACCGTAAAGAATAAGTATCCTTTGCCCTTGATATCTAAGCTCTTTGATAGGCTTTGGGGAGCAAGGGTATTTACTAAATTAGATCTGCGGGGTGCTTACAGCCTGATTCGCATCCTGCAGGGGACGAATGTTAGATGGCTTTTAACACCAGGGATGGGCACTTTGAGTTTTTGGTGATGCCCTTCGGGCTCTGTAATGCCCCAGCCGTTTTCCAAGACTTTGTGAACGACATCTTCCGGGATATGCTCTTCACCTCGGTCGTAGTCTATCTGGATGATATTCTCATCTACTCTCCAGATATTGACTCCCACCGGAGAGATGTTTGCAAAGTCTTCGACCTCCTACGGGCAAACTCCCTCTATGCCAAGTTGGAGAAGTGTATGTTCGAGCAGAAGTCCTTACCATTCCTAGACTATATCATCTCCGCCCAGGGATTGGCTATGGATCCTGCCAAACTACAGGCTGTGATGGACTGGCAGGAACCCCATTCTCCTAAAGTGGTGCAGCGCTTTATGGGGTTCATTAATTATTGTCACCAGTTCATTCCGCACTTCTCAACTTTGGTAGCTCCCTTGGTTGCCCTCACCAAGAAAGGGGCAAATCCCAAATTGTGGTCTGAGGAGGTCTCCAAGGCCTTTAACTCCATAAGGTCACACTTCGCTAGCACTAACATCCTACATCGCCCCGATGTAGATAAGCCATTTATCATGGAGGTGGATGCCTCATCTGTTGGTGCTGGAGCAGTCCTCTTCCAAAAGGATGCTAAAGGTCGGAAGCATCCTTGCTTCTTCTTTTCTAAGACCTTCTCACCAGCAGAGAGGAATTATTCCATTGGGGACAGGGAGTTGCTAGCCATGAAGTTGGCTTTCTCGGAATGGAGACATCTCTTGGAGGGGGCTCGTTTTCCCTTCCAAGTCTTCACAGATCATAAAAATTTGGTGTATCTGCAGACAGCCCAGCGGTTAAATTCTCGCCAGGCCAGATGGTACTTGTTCTTCTCCCGGTTTCATTTCACCCTCCATTTTTTTCTGGGGAGAAGAACATTTGGGTCGACGCGCTCTCTCGCTCCATTGTGTCATCTGTGGAGGAGGAAGAGGAGCCTCAGCTTATTGTCCCCACCGAGAGCTTGAGAACTGTGGCCCCGTTTTCGCTAGAGTTTGTGCCTCTGGGCAAGACTTTTGTACCATCCTGTTTGCGACCGGAGGTTCTCTCTTGGGCACACTCGTCCAGGGTGGGTGGACATTTTGGTTCCAAAAGGACATCTGAGTTACTGGCGAGGACATACTGGTGGCCGCATATGGCTTGTGATGTCGCAGAATATGTTCGGGCGTGTGTCTCTTGCACCAAGAAACAGTCCCCTCGGCAACGGCCAGCTGGTTTGCTTTACCCTCTGCCGGTGGCGGACAGGCCCTGGGAGATGGTCGGGATGGACTTTGTAGTGGGCTTACCCAAGTCTCGTAACTGCACCATTATCTGGGTGATCACCGACCATTTTTCCAAAATGGTGCACTTGGTGCCTCTTCCTCGGATAACTTCTGCATGGGCTCTGGCTGTGTTGTTCATCAAACATATTTTTCGCCTACATGGTATGCCAGACAAAATTGGTAGTGACCGGGGTCCCCAGTTTGCGTCTCGATTCTGGAGAGAGCATTGTCATCTACTCAGTATTGAGTTGAATCTCTCTTCGGCATATCATCCCGAGACGAATGGGTTGGTAGAGAGGGCCAACCAGACCTTGGTCACATATTTACAACATTTTGTTTCTGCCAGGCAGGATGACTGGGCATCCTTGCTACTGTGGGCAGAGTTTGCGCTTAACAATGCCGTAGCTGACTCCACTGGTCAGACTCCATTCCTCCTAAATTATGGCCAGCATCCGCGTGTCCCTGTGCCCATGCCTGTGTCTTCCGCCGACTCCAGGGTGGCAGATTGGGCTGTGGAGGCATGGGACATTTGGGACTGCACTCAGGATGCCATTCGGGCCTCCAAGGAGAGAATGAGGTCCTCCACCAATGCTCATCAGCGTCCTGCTCCGACCTGTGCTCCTGGCGACTTGGTGTGGCTCTCCGCCCGTAACATTAGGCTGCGTTTTGAGTCCACTAAGTTAGCACCTTGCTACTTGGGTCCCTTCAAGGTCCTCGAACAGGTTAATCCTGTGGTCTACCGTCTGGCTCTTCCTCCACACTTGGGTGTCACCGACACCTTTCATGTGTCCCTCTTGAAACCCGTATACATGTCCCGGTTTTCCGAGTCATCTGCCGGGACATCGGGTTCGTCTACGGATGATTACGAGGTGAACGCTATTTTGGGGTGCAAGGTGGTACGTGGCAAAAAATTCTATTTGGTGGATTGGAAGGGTTATGGCTCAGAGGACTGGTCCTGGGAGCCTGCTGAATACATTCGAGCTCCACAACTCATTGCTGCCTTTGAGCATAGCGAGGTCCAAGAAGGGGGGGCACTAGGAGGGGGGTAATGTTAGGTGTCGGGTTCCCACCTATGCACAGGGGGAATCTCGAACCATCTCTCCTGCGGTCTCCCATTCTTCTCCAGCCGCAGTGGAGTCTGCTCAGCGGAGTCATCGTTCCCAGCGTCTTGCTCAGTCTCACTCTGTACATAGGATTACTGCTGCTTTTCCTGCTTCTGCCATTGAAGCCAGTGATGGGCAGCGGCGAGCAGATGCTTTAGGGACTAAGTCCTGCTTTTCCCCTTCTGAGCATGCCCAGGGTGAGATCTCACGTTGGAGATCAAGGGTCACATGCTCAGATGCTGCAGCTGTTCCCATTGGTCCTCCAGGAAGGTCTTGAAGGTGCTAAACTTCTGTGGCAGCTTCCCATTGGCCCTTTATTGGAAGGTCCTGAATGTGCTGCAGCTATATAAGCTTCGCATGACCGCACGGCCATGCGCTAGTGTACATTTGTAAACGTGTGTGTGTTGTGAGTGAAAGTCGTTCTTTAAAATCCCCTCCCTATTGTATGACTGCTCGCGGAAGGTGGATGATTGCTATCTAGCGCCCGACTTAGCCATCAGCACATAACACATAATACAGCGTCTAATTGCTGTGACTGCCAGTGCGGTGCCGTGCGCTTTCATAGCGCTTTCCTGACCCGAGTCTGGGTGGTTAGTGGCGTCTGCCAGTGCAGCACCGCACGCACTCTTGTACATCTTTATTATTATTATTTCTGTCACTCTGACACCTCAGTTGCGGTGTCGAGCGCATGAGGTCTATATGAACTCAAATCCTGTGTCTTGGGATCGAGTTCCGAGACTCCTTGCTTGCGCTCTTGGTGCGGTACCATGGCCCTGTGACGCAACAAGGTTTGCTTCCTTCACACAGGGTGAAGTTAATCCGTGTGTTTATTCACATTGTACCGCCATATAGTCCGTCATTACTTGGCAGCAGGTTCCATCTCTGCATGGTGGACCCCGGGCTGCGAATGCACCTTACTCTATCTGTCTTATTATTTGGTGCGTTCCGCTAGCTCTAACATCCGGTGACCTTACCCATGTCGGCACTAGACACAGCAGTAGCATTCTCACACTGCTGTCTCAGTCTGTTCTGTCTATTTTGCTGAGCGGTAGCATAATGCAACCACTCAACAAACTATTCGGATGTAGCAATGAAGGAAAAACCCGACGTGGGTTCCCCCTATTTTATTGAGCCAATCCCCAGCTGTCAGCTTCTGCAAGGTTGGTTATCAAGAATAGAGGGGTCCCCACAATGTTTCTTTAATTATTTAAATAATTAATTAAAAAAACAGCTTGGAGTTCCCCCATTTCAAACAACCAGCCTTGCTAAAGCACACCGCTGGGGGCTGCTATTCTCAGACTGGTAAGGGGCCATTGATCTAGGCCCCCCAGCCTGAAAACAGTGGCCACCCACATCAATTTTCTTTGTATTTTAAGATATTTAAAAAAATAAATACATAAACATGCATCTGTGAAAAGTTCAATCTATCAAAATATAAAATCAATTATCCCTTAGAGTAAAACCTATTAAAAGAAAAAAAGGAATACTGAATTTACCCCAAAATGAAATCAATCAAAACATCAGCTTGACACACAAAAACAATCTCTCACTTGACTACTTTGACATAAGAATTAAATCATTATGAGTCTCAGAAAATGACAACACCAATCATATTGTGACCAAATTTCTGAACTTTTTTAGTACTTAAATACAAAAATTGTTGCAAGATAATAATAATAAAAATCTTTACTTATATAGCGCCAGCATATTCCGCAGTGCTTTACAGTTTCAAACACAACAGTCATAAGTAACAACGCTAACAATACAATAATAAAAGTGAAATAAGACGACCCTGCTCGTGAGAGCTTACAATCTACAATGAGGAGGGGGAGATACAAAGTAAAGGTGTTTATTTACAATGATGCATTTACAATGATGATCCAGCCATCTTCAGGGGGTGGGGGATAGATGGAGATAGTGAATGGGCTACACACACACAAACATAAAATGACTGATTAGTGAACATGGTAGGCCGCTCTGAACAAATGTGTTTTGAGAGAACGCCTAAAACTATGCAAATTGTGGATGGTCCTAATATCTTGGGGTAGAACATTCCAGAGGATTGGCGCAGCATGGGAGAAGTCTTGGAGTCGGGAGTGGGAGGTACGGATTAGTGCAGAGGTTAGTCGAAAGTCATTTGCAGAGTGCAGTTGTCGGTTAGACCGATAGACAGAAATGAGGGAGGAGATGTAAGCGGGTGCTGCACTGTGCAGAGCTTTGTGGGTGAGAACAAGTACTTTGAATTATATTCTGCAATGAATCGGCAGCAAGTGTAATGACTGGCGAAGAGCGGACGCATCCGAGTAACGATTAACCAGATGGACGACCCTGGCTGCTGCATTGAGGATGGACTGGAGAGGGGAAGGCGAGTGAGGGGGAGGCCAATTAATAGAGCATTGCAGTAGTCCAGGTGGGAGTGGATCAGGGCGACAGTGAGAGTTTTTGTTGTTTCTGTGGCACCCCTAGGGGTATTTGCCACAAAAATAGTTACTGACACTAGACACAAATACTAAAATAGCAAAACTGCACTACCACCTCTGGCCAGAAGGGGGAGCTCCAGAGACTCCCCTTAATCCATTCTGGTCTGAGAAAAGAAATGGCAGTTGGGCTAAGGAGCTGATAGTGAGAGGTCATACAGCTGAATTTCTAACAGCCCTATGACGGTTTCCAGGCCCAAATCACCGGCCTGAGGAGAAGAGGGACAGAGAAAAGGGACATTGTGAGAACCGGGCAGCATTAATCACTACCCAGAACAGGCGCAAAGACGGATACCGGATCCGTGGCTGTATTCATTATATATAATACAGCAACCGGAAAAACGTGAGGTGATATCAGCTTCACTAGGGCCGGACGCAGCAACATACACAGAGTTCAGCGGTACTCCCGGAGGGGGTAAGCCGATAAAAGGACTTGGGTTGCCCGTCGAACCAGGACCTGGAGGGGACAGATTGGGCCGGCAGCCAGTTCACATACAGCAGCAGGGCCACACAGAAATTGCGCACAATAAGAGGCGAAGACCCCGGCAGGGTCAAAGTAACTCAGAGTTCCCATACAGACTCCGGTGACAGGACTGGTTGTAAATCCTTTTATGTTAAAGTAAACTGGTTAAACGTTTCAGTGCCTCAGTCTTTCATTTGGACAATAGCCATCTATCCAGGATCAGGATCGTCACCGCTGGGAGAACCTGCTGCTGATCAAGTAAGTGCCTGTCCCCTCATGATACCCCTTACACTGTGCATTGCCTGAGGCCACAGCACCGGGTCAAGCCACCCGTGACATCCCCCTCAAGAGACAGACTCCATTGGTCCGGTGCTGGGTATCCCGGTCTCCTGGGCGTCACAATTGGCGTCACGAACAGGATCTAGCCAGCCCGTATACCGTGTATTGTGTGCCGTGATTGGAGCCCAAAACTGTGAAAACTGGGATGAAAAATCTTGAAAATTGACTTTATTAAAGAAAAATCCATTCCCCATTGAAAACTATTGAAAGTGACTTTTCCCCATTGGTTATAATGGAGTAAAGATGGCCGCCATCCCCTGAGGTAATCACTTCATAACCGTTAGGCACGAGACTGTTAATTGAGCTACGCCATCACCTGAGCCCCAGTCTAACTGAAAAACTTCAGAATCCGCCATTACAGAGCGCGGTGGGTGGGAGCAGCAGGGGGCGTGTCATTGTGGGCGGCACCAAGCTGAGCGCTCTGACATCAGAGCAAGGGGAAAATCGATCCTGCTGCACAGCGGAACGAATCTACACTATCCCGACGGAAGCGGAGGACCGGAAGGGTCCGGATTAACTAAGGGGGCACAGTATGTCGCAGCACGGAGACGCCGCAGCACTCGGCAACGCTAATGCAGCTGAAAGACAGAGTGTCAATAGAGAGTCCGGCAGCGCAGCGGTGCAAGAAGTGGCACCCATCATGCCGGTGCTGATGCCATATACCCCGGGTGGCCCATGGCTTCCAATGTATGAAGGTGAGCCTAATACCCTTGACGATTTCAGAGAAAAGATGCTGGCCCATTTTGACATGTTCCCTCTGGGTGAAGTTCAGCGTGTTAGTCTCCTGATGATGCAGTTAAGTGGCCATGCTAAGCGAGAAGTCACTAGTCTTGAAAGATAGGAGACAAAAAAAGCGCAAATAGGGTCTTATCCCCAGGATTGTTCTTAATCAATTGTGAGAGAACTGCTCACCTGGTGGTACACAGTACAAGCGTGTAGTTGTCAGCTGCTGCAGATCCACAGGTCGGCGTTGCGACCTCTCAGAACCGTTATAATAAATGAAATGTGGATTACATCCGCGCTGCTGCGACAAATAATAGATCCAGATATACTGTTAGGGTGTTCGGGTGGTTTATTTATACCTCTTTGTGTGGAAACTTCCTGAAGAAGAAGCCTTTGAGCTTCGAAACGCGTTGAATAAACCACCCGAACACCCTAACAGTATATCTGGATCTATTATTTGTCGCAGCAGCGTGGATGTAATCCACATTTCATTTATTTTAAAAGCGAGAAGTCACAGCATGGGCAGCTGATCTAAAAGGCACTGTTGAACGCATATTTGCTGGATTAAAAGCTACATTTGAAACCACGGCCAGCAGCAAAGCTAAAATACGATTCTTTAGTTGCAAACAAAAAGCTAATGAGGGCATGAGAGACTTTGCCTTAAACCTGCAGGAAGCCCTTAAATCACTTACACTGGCTGAACCCATTTTTAACACCGGAGCGGATACACTGCTAAGAGATCAATTTATTGAGGGACTCTACACCCCTTCTCACCGGGGGCATGTGAGCATGCTTGTTTTTAAGAACCCTGAATTGACATTTGCCCAATTAAAGGAGAGCGCTATACGTCTCCAGCTGGCAGAGGCACCTCGGGATCAGGATCCTGCGCAACCCATGGCAGAGGCACCTCAACAACAGGGAGTGCCAGTGACATCAGCTATGTCTGGGGCCATTGCTAAGCCCCTGGGGCCCAGTACTAATGAGGCTCTTCAACAAAAGCTTGACTCTTTAGCTGATGTTGTTGCTTCAATGGCTAAAACCATGCAGGAGATGAGAGGACACAAGATGGAGTTGGCAAACTGTAGAGAGGATGTTCCATGGATGAGACCCCGGAGATACCCGACATGGAGAGGACGACCCCGCGACCGCTACCAACCGGATGGACAGCCCATTTGCCGCCGTTGCCAGCAGCCGGGCCACTTTGCACGAGATTGTGATTTAAACGGGAATCCCCTGGGAATGCGGGCCGCTTCGCAGGAATGAACTTTCAAGGCCCAACACCCTGGCACGACAGGTACATCGGAGGACGACCCATTATCCCTATCGTGCTGGACGGAATTCCCCTCAACGCTTTGCTGGACACAGGTTCCCAGATTTCATCTATACCGTATATCCTTTATAAGAGGTACTGGGCTGATGCAGATATTGATAAGGGGCCCTCTGATGTTGAACTAGATATATGGGCCAGTAATGGTAAGTTGGTACCGAAACTAGGATTCAGGGAGATGACCATAAAGATTGGTAAAGTAGAACTGAAGAAACAGGGTATAATTGTTGTTGATGTTGACCGGCGGAACTGTGAACCAACTGTATTGATAGGAATGAATGTGTTAGAGAACTGCTTTTCCGAAGTCATTTCTGTCTTACAGCAAATTGCTGAAACTGCCCAATCCTGCCAGCAGAGAGTTCTCCGTAGGGAAATAAAAGTATTGATGTTAAGGCAACAGGTAGAAGTTGCAGGTGGAGAAATCGGCAGTGTGAGGGTAAGTGATCCAACGTCTATTGTAATCCCACCAAAAACAGAAATGCTGGTATGGTGTAGAGCAGCCATTGGTACTAAGGGACGAGATTATCAAGCCTTAATAGAACCAGTGTACACCGACAGCAGGCCCACTATACTCACAGCACGAGGGATAGTCGAGGTACACCGGGGACGAGTGCCGGTACGACTTTTGAACTGTGGAGAGGAAGAGGTCACTTTGCCAAGGTATGCTACAATGGCAAAGCTATATACTGTTGACAACAATGCCATCACAACCATTGAGCCCTTAGAACCAACCTGTCAGGTGGAAGGCAATGGCTCAGATGGAGAAATGGAGGATTGGTGCCAACAGCTACACGTGGGCATAAATTCAACACCTACCTATCAAAAACAAGGGGTGTATAGGCTAGTGACGGAATATGAACAAGTCTTCAGTAAACACCCATTGGACTTCGGACGGATAGAAGGGGTAGAACACACAATCCCCACAGGTGACCATCCCCCAATAAAAGAAAGATATAGACCCATACCGCCCGCTCACTATCAATGTGCAAAAGATATGCTGAGGGAAATGAAACAGGCCGGGGTAATAAGAGACAGCTGTAGCCCCTGGGCGGCCCCTCTAGTGATTGTCAAAAAGAAGGACGGAACCATGAGAATGTGCGTAGACTACCGGAAGATTAATAACATCACCCATAAAGACGCCTACCCCTTGCCTAGGATAGAAGAGTCCTTAACTGCTTTGAAATCTGCTAATTATTTTTCCACCTTAGACTTAACAAGCGGGTATTGGCAAGTCCCTGTGGCTGAGAGAGATAAGGAAAAGACGGCATTCACCACACCAATGGGTCTATGTGAATTTAATCGCATGCCGTTCGGACTCTGCAACGCATCCGGTACCTTCCAGCGGCTGATGGAATGCTGCCTCGGACACAAGAACTTTGAGACCGTCCTCCTGTACCTAGATGATGTGATCATCTACTCAAAGACTTACGAACAACACTTAATAGACCTGGCAGAAGTGTTCGAAGCCTTATCCAGGTATGGCATGAAAGTCAAGCCATCCAAATGTCACCTTCTCAAGCCAAAGGTACAGTACCTGGGACACATCGTGAGTTCGGAGGGAGTAGCACCAGATCCCGAGAAAATAAGCGCCATAAGGGATTGGCCAAGACCTACCAGCGCAAAAGAAGTGAGACAATTCCTGGGATTGGTGGGTTACTATCGCAGATTTATAAAAGGATTTACCAAGTTGGCAGCACCCTTGCAAGACACCTTGGTAGGGCAGACGAAGAAACCTTCAAACCAAAACCCTCCTTTTCAGTGGAACGACGAAAGGGAAGACTCCTTTGAACAACTAAAGAAGGCACTAACCGGAGAAGAGGTTCTGGCATACCCAGATTACCATAAACCTTTCATCCTCTACACCGATGCCAGTAATGTGGGACTAGGAGCGGTGCTGTCACAAAAGCAAGAAGGTCGGGAGAAAGTCATCGCCTTTGCAAGTAGAAAGCTCCGGCCTACTGAAAGAAATTCAGAAAATTACAGCTCCTTCAAATTGGAACTACTGGCAGTAGTTTGGGCTGTGACGGAGCGTTTCAAACACTATCTGGCCGCTGCAGAATTTATTGTCTATACTGACAACAATCCGTTGACCCACCTGGACACAGCCAAATTAGGTGCGTTAGAACAGCGATGGATAGCCCGGTTATCTAATTACAACTTCATAATCAAGTATCGAGCAGGTCGCAAGAATGGAAATGCCGATGCCCTATCCCGGATGCCACACTTGAGAGATGTAGAAGAGGAAACGGGGGAGCTTGAAGAAATTGAACTACCAGCCTTCCATCGTCCCAAGGCAAAACATCATCAGTCAAGTACCTATCAGAAACAACAAGAGGTGAATTTTAATCCGTTAGCACACCATAGATGGGCTGACACCCAAGACAGCAATCCGGCTGTGAAGTTGGTGAAGGAACTGTTGACTGAGCAAAGTGCATATCCCTATGAGGATGCCCCAGAAGAGACGCATCAACTCTGGAAAGAGAGAGGCAAAATGTTCCTGTATCAAGGGAAGCTCTGTAGAAGATACACCAATCCGAAAACACATGAATTGGTTTGGCAGATTATTGTGCCTAAACAAGATGTGAAGATGGTCCTCGAAGCTTACCATAATGGTGCTGGTCACTTCGGTTGGAAAAAGTTAGAAGTACTTCTAAGAGAAAGATTTTATTGGGTCGGGATGAGAAAATCAATCGAACAGTGGTGCAGAAATTGTGGCCCGTGTAACCTCAGAAGAAACGATCAAAAGAACCAAAGAGCACCACTGCAGCCCATAATCACCAAACAACCACTTGAACTTGTAGCCATGGACCACGTGAAGTTGACACCAAGCCGGTCCGGCTATGTCTATGCCTTGACCATCGTGGACCATTATTCACGTTTCTTGGTAGTAGTACCCGTAAAAGATCTGACAGCAAAAACAGCAGCCAAAGCGTTCCAAACGTACTTTTGTAGACCCCATGGATATCCGGAACAGGTTCTCACCGACCAAGGTACAGCCTTTGAATCAGAGATCTTCAGAGAATTCTCTAATATGTATGGTTGCAAAAAGATCCGGACGACGGCCTATCATCCACAAACAAACGGCTTATGCGAGAAGATGAACCATATTGTAATAGACCTACTAAAGACTTTACCTGAGACAGAAAGGAATCAATGGCCAGAGAAATTGCCTGACTTGGTGGATCTGTATAATCATGTCCCGGTGAGCTCCACCAACTGCACCCCAGCTTACCTTATGCGTGCAAGACCCGGCCAATTACCAATTGATCTATAAATGGGAATTCTGAAACCAGACGCAGAAGTTCAAGACTCCAATTGGGATATCATACGGCAAAAGCAGTATCGCCAAGTGCAAGAGAGTGTGGAAAGAAGCCTTCAGCAAACTAGAGAAAGACAAGAGCGAACTTTCAACCAGAATGCTCTAGCGACCCCATTAAGACCGGGTGACCAAGTGCTCAAGAGAAATCGTCGAACCAATAAACTGGACAATCAGTGGGAAGCCGTACCCTACACAGTTTTACCAACAAGAGTGGATAATCCTAAAATGTGTCTCATTAGCAAAAACGGAGGCTTAACATCTGTACTAGTGTCAAGAGACAATCTTAAATTATGTCCGGAAGCATTGAAAGAGCCAGACGTTGTCCAGCCAGAACCAGAAGTTATTCAACCCATACAGGTTCAACCAGTAAAGGAAAAAGAAGAGGAAGTGTATCACACCTGTATAGGAGACTTTCCCAAAACCCTACTAACATACCATGGTGCAGTAGTGGTTCCCATGGTGGCCTTTTACCCAACACCGAACCCAATACCAGAAGTCCCAAGACAGGAAGAGGCTGACCCCGTACTACAGGAGGTTCCAGGCCAGGAAGAACAGATTCCTGGTCAGAGTAATCCCATTCACGGTGGACTTGCCAACTCCATAGTCGTGGAATTATCTTTAGCAGAGCGGGCAGATACTACATCCGCAGTAGACAGTAGTACACCACATGAAGAGACACCGCTATTACGTAGATCACAGCGTAGTACCCAGGGTCAATTACCGGCCAGGTATGCAGATTACCAACTATAAAGCTCATAATGTGAATTGTATATATGTTATGCCGTATATAGTTAAACAGAAAATGTAGTATAGTCATTGTTATCAGTCTGCAACGTTTAAGCCCAGTACCTACAGAGACTTGTCTGTATGAACTTCTTGCATATTCTTGAACTTGTTATCAGCCCGGAGGCACTAAATCAAAGCTCCGGAAAGACTGCTTTTTGAACTTTGCTTTTTGCTCTTTTTGAACTTTCTTTAGACTTTATATTGAGTACCTTCAAGGGTAGAACTGTATTAATGGACGCTATTTGAAGTGACTTTTTACAGAACTCTATTTTTGTTTCCTTGAGTGGTTTTTGTAACTTTTCATTTTTAAGACTCTGTACATATTAATTGTTATTTCAAAATGTTATCGTCCCACAGTCCCGGAGTACTGTTCTTAACTAAGGGGGAATGTGGCACCCCTAGGGGTATTTGCCACAAAAATAGTTACTGACACTAGACACAAATACTAAAATAGCAAAACTGCACTACCACCTCTGGCCAGAAGGGGGAGCTCCAGAGACTCCCCTTAATCCATTCTGGTCTGAGAAAAGAAATGGCAGTTGGGCTAAGGAGCTGATAGTGAGAGGTCATACAGCTGAATTTCTAACAGCCCTATGACGGTTTCCAGGCCCAAATCACCGGCCTGAGGAGAAGAGGGACAGAGAAAAGGGACATTGTGAGAACCGGGCAGCATTAATCACTACCCAGAACAGGCGCAAAGACGGATACCGGATCCGTGGCTGTATTCATTATATATAACACAGCAACCGGAAAAACGTGAGGTGATATCAGCTTCACTAGGGCCGGACGCAGCAACATACACAGAGTTCAGCGGTACTCCCGGAGGGGGTAAGCCGATAAAAGGACTTGGGTTGCCCGTCGAACCAGGACCCGGAGGGGACAGATTGGGCCGGCAGCCAGTTCACATACAGCAGCAGGGCCACACAGAAATTGTGCACAATAAGAGGCGAAGACCCCGGCAGGGTCAAAGTAACTCAGAGTTCCCATACAGACTCCGGTGACAGGACTGGTTGTAAATCCTTTTATGTTAAAGTAAACTGGTTAAACGTTTCAGTGCCTCAGTCTTTCATTTGGACAATAGCCATCTATCCAGGATCAGGATCGTCACCGCTGGGAGAACCTGCTGCTGATCAAGTAAGTGCCTGTCCCCTCATGATACCCCTTACACTGTGCATTGCCTGAGGCCACAGCACCGGGTCAAGCCACCCGTGACATCCCCCTCAAGAGACAGACTCCATTGGTCCGGTGCTGGGTATCCCGGTCTCCTGGGCGTCACATTTCCATGGTGAGAAAAGGGCAGATTCTAGAGATGCCCTTTAGGTGTAAGTGGCACGAGCGGGCAAGAGATTGTATATGGGAGGTGAAGGAGAGATCGGAGTCAAACATAACACCCAGACAGCGCGCCTGCTGCCGGGGTGTTATTATGGTGCCACCCATGGAGAGGGAACTGTCAGGTTTAGGGAGGTTAGTAGCCTGTTTGGTGAAGTGAAGGGCAGAGTTATAGGTCCTTAACATAAATTGGAAGTGTATGAAGTCTTCTGGTGTGTGTGTTTTCCTCCATAAGCTTTCAGCACACCTAGAGCATCGCTGGAGAAATCTGGTTTGCGATGTGATCCAGGGCTGTTTCACTCTGTGTTTGGAGGTTCTGACGGTTAGGGGAACTATTTGGTCAAGGGTGCTTCTAAGAGTGTCATTGAAGTGATGTACAGCGAGATCAGGACAGGAAAAAGAAGAGATTGGGGACAATGATGAGTGTAGGGAGTCTGAAAATGCGTGAGGATTAATAGTAGGAGTGTGCTGGGGTGAGCGAGGATTTGTGAGCATGATGAAGAGAATGTCGTGGTCAGAGAGGGGAAGCAGCGAGTTATCTAGGTAGGAGGTTGAACAGAGCCGGACAAAGACCAGGTCCAGGGTGTTACCATCTTTGTGTGTTTCAGAGGTTGAGAGCTGTGAGAGGCCTAGAGAAGTGGTTAGTGATAGAAGCAGGGATGCAGATGTGGAAGTGGGGCTGTTAATGGGGATGTTGAAGTCTCCCAGGAAAGGATTGGGAATTCTGAGGACATGAAGTGTGGCAGCCAGGCAGAGAAATGGTCCAGGAAGTCGGTGGGTGAGCCTGGGGGCCGGTATATGACCGCTACTCTGAGGGAGAGGGGATGGAAGAGCCTGATGGTGTGGACCTCTAAAGAATGGAATGAGAGTGATGGAACTGGGGGGATGACCTGGAAAGTGCATTTTTGGGAAATGAGTATGCCGACTCCACCACCATGTCTGTTTGTGGGTTTCAGAATGTGACAATTGTTAGCCACCATGGGAAATGGCAGCAGGAGAGACAGTGTCAGAATCCTGAAGCCAGGTTTCCGTGAGGGCCAACAGTTTCAGAGAGTTTTCCAGAAAGTAATTGTGTATGAAAGGAATCTTGCTACATACAGACCATGGATTCCAAAGGGCACAATTAAAAGAAGGAGATGAAGGAGTGCAATTAATACTACCGTAGTAAGATTATTAAGGTTTCAATGTGAGGTGGGGTAGGGGTTGAGGTTGGTGGATGGTGGACCAGGGTTGAGTGAGATGTCCCCTAAAATCAGTAGGAGTAGAAAGAAAAAGAGCAAGTAGTTTTTGGAATTGTATGAAGTTTTTTTGTGCAATGTGTTGGGCAAAATGGGCTGAGGTTTTCCAGAAGGTGAG